>NC_071285.1:7370233-7548279 GCF_943735745.2 Anopheles bellator | reverse complement strand
ATGACGGGCTACGGGCCACCTTCTGCCAATTTATCACAAACGAGAGCCGTCACCGCAGACCAGGACCAGAGCCCTGTCTGGGGCACGCACGCGCGTCTTGAATGGGGCAACATTAGTGGCAACCTCCTTGGCAATCAAAGGCGCGCTAAAAGGCCGGGCGAATCCCCCCGGGGGCCGAAAACGAAGCCCTTTTGGAGCGTCGGGCCCGACAAACACGAAAAATGAAAGAATAACATTCACCGGCCAAAGCCGCCGTCGATGTGGCCCGATCTAAGCGATAGCCAGCCCCGATGTCGGTGCTAATGAGTGTTTGAGGTGTACGTTTCGTAAAGTGTGGTGGCCACGTCCTGTTCACCTGTCACTGTGGGCAGATGTAGGCGACGAGCACAATACGTGTTCCTTCCACTTAATGGCACACTGACAAATTAGCATCGGAATGAACGCCTCAACTACGGACGCATTCTTTCGAGCCAATTTTGTCACATTCGGAGATAGCGAAAGCACTAGATACTGAACGACTTAACCGTGGGAACCTTCTGGATCCTTTGACGAGGTTTTCACAAGGTCCATATCTCCGCAGTCATTTTTCAGCGTAAATTTCGAGAGGCAAAGTCTTGTCTCAAACTTGGCCATATTGAATAGTACATTCATTTGGAAAGGAAGTGAAAGATGTCCCGTGACCCGAATGCAACTCGGCCGATCGATACAACCCTTCAGCAACCGACAACACCTGCAACGAGATCCCCGAAAAAAGCTCCCGAGAGCAGCGAAAGGATTCCTTCATTTTCATTAAATCCCAGCCCCCGTCGGTACACCGTCGGAAGCGCGCGGATAATGAGGATGAGAGGATTGTTTCCCCCGGTTTTGCCCGGTGTCAGGTTGCACCAGGCCCACAGGTACACCCAGCACGGGTGATTTTCCTCATTTCCTTCCCGCCTGTTTTCCGACTCTTCCGCCCAGGCCAGGCCTTTTGTCGTGCTCATTGTGTTGTCGCCTTTCCGTCGCCGGTCGCATTCGCCTGAATAGCGCCGTCGTCGTTGTTTTGTGTTGCATTGGAAAATTGAAATGAAATAATGAAGTGACTCCTAATGAAAAAGCCAATGGCAGGGCAGGGCAGGTGTCGGAAGGCTGGGCTCACTCCCCGGTCGACCGGTTCCGGGCACGACGAAGGATGGCTGTTGACAGTTTTGGCTGTGTACGTGAGCCCGTACGTGAGACAGGACGAAAAGGACCACTCGGTTTGAGGCTGTTGCGTTCGGTACGGGTTTTTCGGGCCTTTGTTCAATGCTTTCGCGTGGCACCACATGGCAACGGGAGATTGGATTTCGGGAATCTGCTCGCACTAGGCTGTGTTCAATTTTATTATTAAAAGTTTAAGGTCTAACTAATGTTTTCCCTGAAATTAATCCAAAACCATTTTTCCCACCACAATATTGCCTACTTTTGGGCGTATTTCACAAGGTAACTTTATCCTCCAACCCAATGCGCCTGAAGGTATGCAATCAGCGGCGACGGCGTCATTCTCCTGTTACTTTTAAATGATTGTCAATAATCTAATCTTGGAGCGCCTAAATGTTTGAATAAGAAAATGTAATTAATTGATACACATTTTTGAATCATCATCAACAGAACCGCGTTCCTTTTCATGCACCCATTCAGGGTGCGCCATACACACCCCCTGTGCGTCATAAATAGCGTCATCATAACGCCACACGATCTGTCTCCATGCATTAAGCAGTGGAAGTATCGGCACAATAAACAGCACAATGCGAACCATCTCACCCGTCGCATAATGGCAACCCGGCCAAGCGAACGAACTGCCATTTGGCGTGCAATTTATAGCTTTAATTAGTAACTTCTAGCCCTATGGGGCACACACCGACCGGCCATTTCTCGTTGCCAGGCCGGTTCCCCCGGCCCCCTGACCGACAATCGACCCACCATAATGCGCCATAATGCTCCCTCTCAATGCGACATAATCTTTTCAGCAAACATAAACAAACCGATCCCGGCGCCCCGATTCGGCTTCCCACCCGGTGGAGACGTGGCGGCCACCCTAAAGTGGCATTAACGTGCCTTTTTTTTTCTTCGTTGACTGTCACCACAACTCGGGCGGCATTTTTCCCGTCAACCACCGAGCGGGCGAGCGATTGGGGGACGGAAAAACCGACGAAATATTATTACATTCATCATGGCGCGCAACACGCCATGGCCGCCCATGGAAAAGGCAGCTCAATGTCTGAGGAGAGACGATAATTGGAGAATTATGGTATCATAAGCGTCGTTTTCCGTCAGGTTTCGCCTTCAGGTTTTGCGCCCCCTCCGTGCCGCTGGCCCCCGCTGGTGGAAATCTTTACAAAAATGGGAAAAGTGACGACGATGTTTCGAATGCGCGATCCACCCTCCGTTTGGCGATGGCGATGGATGGCCCGGGGGGGAGGGCTCCGCCCAAGGCACGGCTGGTAAGAGTTTTATTTAATGATGTTTTGGAGGGCACATTCATTACGGAGTTTATCCGGCCCTTTCAGCGATGGCCCGGCGCTGCGGCGAGCGATGGCCATCCTCCGATGGCATTGCGATTGCTTTCTGCAGTGCCATTGAAGCATTATTTATTTTGCACGACAACAAGAAACACTTTTCGGAATCGCTTTTTCGCCGAAAGTGGAAAGTCCGCGCGCACCGAGCCCCGATTGTGGCGCCGAGTGAAAAGCCTTTTTTTGTGGGCCGCGCATTCAAAGGACGCATCTATTGTGGTGGCGCCGGTGGTTTAATTTCAACTTTCGAGTACGCTGCACGCATTCGGTACGGGATAATGGCTCACCAAAGATGCTCGAACGAAGAAATCCTTTGGTTGAAGGGAAAATGCCAATGCCATTTTCCAAATGCCAATCTTGGCGCAATGGAAAAAGCTCTACCAACCGTGACCAAAACAATGGAGGCTTAAAAAGTCACAGTATCGTGTCGGGCTGCCTCCGTTAATTAATGGATTGATTAATTGATTTATTGTGTTCCCAGCTTCCTGCCGAACGCAAAACATAGGTCGATTACTCACTCGAAAGAAAAACGGATCAAGAAAAGCTGAAAAAGACGGCCTTCGGTGTTTGCGACAAGAATTGGCCACTGTTGCCATCGCCAAAAAAAAGGATAAGCAAAATACTTAACAAAAAAATCAGAACGTAACAAACAATGCCAGATCTCGGGCCAGACCCACCTTTCCAATGGAAATCCTCCGCGCTATTGCCGACACGTGACCGGGCCGTTGGCCCACTTACAACCCAATCCCTGGGGGTGGTTCGAAAGCACCCATTCTTTCACCCTGGAGACCTCCACTTCAAACCGTCCGTTCCGTTACGACCCGCCTGGCCGCTGGCCCGGCCTGGCCGTTTAATGGTTCTAATCCTTGCCGAACCCTACTTTGCACGCCGCCGTCGAATTCGGCCGCGGACGGAGTGGACGGCAGAACTCATTTGCTAATACGGCTCGAATGTTTAACATATTTATTATGCTCGGTCCCCGTCGAGCGCACGGTCCGGGTCCCTGCCCCGGGCCATACGTATCCGATTAAATAATTTGCGGCATTCCCCTTTTTCCCGCACCGCAGTGGAGGGTGAGATGGCCATGGCCTCGTCCTCGTTTCGTTCCCGGGTCGTGCCGACGGAAAGCCGATTTTGCCGACGGCTATTTGTTGGCCGACGTTGGTTGGTGGTTTTTTAAAAGGAACGGCACCGTCGGCGGCAGAAGACGCCACGAAGAGCGAGAGATTTAGCCTCAGGACGAAGCTGACGGTTAGGTGTGGCCGGTAAACAAACATGATTTTGTAAGAGACGCTTTAGCGGTCTTGATTGAAATGGAAAAGTGTTGAAAGGTAAACGATGTGCTAATGATGTTGTAATGGTTTTCATTTAACGATTCAATCCTTTTATGCTCGCGGTGAATAAAACTGAAGGCGCTTCCCTTTATGAAAGGCGATGAAGAAATAGTAGAATCGATAAGTGTTCCTTTAAATAATCAACGATCAAAATAATAGAGACGGGCTTCACAAGGGTTTGGATTCACCCCTTGAACGCCGGTTCCGATTAGTGGCCAGTGGCCATTGTTCCAATTCTGGGGGGCCAAAGTCAACACTCGACTGAATGCGCGTGATGAAGATAGGATCCTTGTAAGACTTTATCATCGCTCCGTTTGGGGCCGTTTATTTTGCTTTCATCAATCCTGCGCTACGATTCTGGTGCCTTCTGCTGTGAAAAGCGAACGACTCTAGCACGGGGTCTAGCAAAACAAGAACTCGCTTGAAGCGTGCTTTCTTAGCGTTGGAGCCTTGAAGCATCCGCCTCGGAACACGGACACGGCAGGCAGCAACAAACGGGCGCGCGTCTTGAGCCAAGGGCATCACGCCGAATGGATCTCTCACATCTCTCTGTTTCTTTCTCTGTTTCTCAACAGCCCTCGGTGTCGGTGTCATTTCGAAAGCAGGCGAACCGAAAGGCCCCTCATCAAGCTAAACATCGGGCGGCCCAACGTCAAGATTGCAATCGAAACGAAGTGTAAACACTAGAAAAGAGCCTCACAGCCTCGTAGCCTTTGACGGGGCGACTTCAATGTTGCAACGACGATCGTGGCCTGCGAGCCTGTTCACAAGAGTGTGTGGCGGATTGTGCAGGGCAGGCTCCAATCAATTTGCGCTCCCATCACGACTCACGTCTTCATTTCGATCGGAAAACATTTAAATTATCGAGCGTCCAGCGTCTAGGCGGAGCTGGACCTTGAGCTAGCTGTTGCTTAATGAAGGCCATCATTGAAGCATTAGCTGTGTCGTCTTTTCATTATCCTGACTTTACTTATGATGCCCAAAATACTAGTAACATCTGAGATTTATTTTTAATCAACAATAAATGACTTCAAATATTGTGGCGCTCGACTGCAGCCCACTCGGCAAATATTGTTGATTAGACGGGCAAATGGGCGGTCACGCGGACGACTGTTGACGCGCGTGTCCTTCTTGACGGCCAATGAAAAGAAACCATAAAATGACATGCCAGACAACACCAGGCCCCGGCAACCGTATTTGCCAACATTTTCGCCCCCCAAACTCAGTTGACGACAATCGCTTTAAGTCGCTAAATTACTGTTTACCGTCGTTGTTATCGAGGACGACGACGATGACGTCACTCTGCGCGCCGCCGTCGATCCGAATGTGTTAGTTGTTTCAGAGCACAACGATTCCTGTTTTGTTCTCTGAACCTGTGGTTCAATGTTCACTTTCTAACGGTCACATCACTCAATACGATTCGATCACGAGTCGAACCTCTTCAATAATTAGCCTGCTGGTGGGGGTTGTTTCTACTCTCACAATTATTTTCTCACACAATCACAATCGATTGCTGCTTCGCAGCCCACAAATACACACAAAGTAAAAAGAATCACAATCGCTATTTATCACTTACAGAACCCACACAAATACTTGCGGCTTTGGTCTTTGGTGTCATTTCACAAACAACACACGAACCGACTAACTTCACGCAAACAACTACGAGTGATCTTCACAACGATCGTTGTCGGTGTTGTTGTTGGGGCTGCTTACAATTAACGATAATCGCTGCGATACTTTGACTTTGAAACCACGAATGGCCCGGCCTCGTGTGTCCGATTAATTGGTTCCTTAGACCACGCGGCCAGCTGGGAGCCACCCGGTTCCTTTTTCCTTTCTTCCTTTCGCATCACAATCGCCCCACAAGCACCGAAAAAAAACAGGGTGTCACTATTGTTTGTCACATGCCATCGCCCAGCGTCCTCCGTCCTCCGTCCCCCACCCGGATCCGTAGCCAACCGATTCGATGCTCGAGGAAGTCTCGCTGTGGGTTTGGCGCCCGATCGCGCTCCGGGGTCAGTCGAGCTGCTTTACCGCACAGTAGCCACCGCGATAAGGATTGCTGCGACCGCTGTGCGCCAAGCTGGAGCCACATACACACCACACGCACACGGTCCTATGCGCAAAACCCGGCCCGGCCCGGCTTGACGTGAGCGAAAACGGGACATACGCACCGGGCCCGGAAAACCTGTTCCGGGCCGCGAGTTTGGAGCACGAGCAGGAAAGCAGCACGCGATGGAACACGCGTGCGCCGGAAAACCTGTTCCGGGCCGCCGCCGAAGCCGATGCCCGAAGGGTTCCTTGGCACCCATACACTCTTGACGGTGGGTGTCGCGCATGTGCATTGTTCCTTTCGCAGGCGATTGGCGTCTAGGGGCGTTTTCTCGCGGCCGGCGAAGAGACAGCGAACGTGGCCACGATGCGCGAGAGCGAGCCAAAGCGAGGGCTCCAAAGTCGCGGCGATCGCGCAGCTGACCGCGGTTGGCTGGATGGGCCGCGAGGAGAAAAATGACAGCCACAAAACGTGGCAACGTTGCCCAAGATCCTTCGCTGTCTCACTCTCTCTCTGTCGGCGCCGCCACCGGGGAGCTTTGTAAAATGGAATGCATTAAAGGATTGGCCATGATTTTGGCCCACCAAAACCCACGGTGATTCTGGTGACGTTTTTCGGGATCGAAACGTGGCGTCTCTCGGGGGCCGTCATCTCACCTGGAAGTTAAATCCCCCCGTGGCAAATGTATGTCACACTTTAAAACGGCCCCGAGAACCCGTTACTATTTAAGCGGAGCGGTCGTCGGAACACCTGCACAATTAAATCATAATTTGAACATGATTTATGGCGGCCAATCCGCGCGGCTACTCTAGTGCTCTCGATGCTCGTGAAAACGGCCACCCCTGAACGGAACGAAAAATAGCAGCGACAAAATTATCATCCATGCGCGAACGAGCGTGTCCAATTTCCACCACGTGCACCACGCCACGGGACCTTGCACGTTGCATACGAGCCTCGAGTTGCAGGCTGCATGCCGAGGGTAGCGACACACCGAACCGGCAGGACAACGGTTCGATACCCTCGCGGCTTCTGGCGGCTGGCGTTCTGGCTTTTGGTTTCATATGCAAATGACGGTTAATTGTGTCGGCGCATGGTTCTCCCTATTTGCTCTCCCTCTCTCTCTCGATGGCAACGGGTTGGCCGATTGTTGGGTTGACGAATAAAAGTAATAATTATAACAAAACTGACAATGAAAAATCTTCATTCCAATGACAACACCTTTTCTCCTTCCGTTGCTCGTTACATGCGCACGCAAATCGTTTGAGGGAATAATGGGGCGAACACGGAGATTTGTGGCCGTTCGAGGGGCCGGATCGAGTTTAGGTGGCCAAGTGGCCAGACCAACCGCTGATGTTACTGCCGGTCGGCGAAATGGGGGAGAACGGGCGCCGGGGTCCTTTTGAAAGACAGAGAATCAATTAAAATGGTTGCGATGAGTGTGGTTTTGAATAAAGAATCCTTTACGACGTGTTAATTGCCGTGTAAATCAATAACTTTTTTTGTGACACAGATATATTTGTCTGTTAAAACCACAAACAATATCGAGCGTTATGTAAACCAGTTACACGAACCCACGAAGCAATTCTTCCCTCAAAAGGCTGCGTCAGCTCAGCGACCGATTCTTCTTATCATCAATCATCTTCACCTACCTCTGCCACTGAGACGTGTGAAAATGCGAACAAAACGCCCTGCTCCCGGCCAAACGGGAGTGTAAGGATTTTTCATCCGCTTCCCGTCCGTCCGCCCGACGAAAGGAACGATAAGTTGATGGGTATTATGTAGCGAAACCGCCCCACTGTCTGCCCCAGCAGAGCGTCAGGATTCTCCACTTTTCCGATGAAAATCGGCCCGAAACCGACCGAGGTTTTCAGTGGCAGCTTCCATTATTATTTTTTTTTCATTTTGGACGCCCTTCCCTCTTATGCAACCGGGACCCGGCTGACTGGCTACGGCCGGAGTCGGAGCCGTAGCTGTATGTGCTCTGTTTTGTTGCCTATTATCAGCCGAGCACTCAACAACATAACAATTGCAAATAAAACTTTTTCCATTTTCTGCACAGCGCAACCATTGAGCCGTTGAGTTGAGGGAGGCCGGTTCCTTTTTCCCCATTTTTTTTTTTGCTCCTTCGACTCCTCGGCCCATTCAGGCCCGCCAATATCAGTCCACCAAGATTTGGCGATGAACGGTGGGTGAGCTTGAGGCTTTGTTCTCGGTGGTCGGTGGACCTAGGAAGGAACTTTTGCCTGGGAATGGTTCGAGCATCGAAAGAAAACCATTTTATTTTTCGATCCCCATCGACACTCATCATTTTCCGTTCGACGAGGAGCGGCAGTAAAGGGAGTCCATTTTGGATTTGCAGTTGGAAAAAGTTCACTGTTATGGGGCTTATTGTTTGGTTTGGCCGACGACAATGAGCAGAAATGCTAAATGCAGACAGTGAACCAATACAACCTTTCAAAATCGATGGCCGAAGGAAAGGCAGATCAATCTTCAAGAGAATCATACTCTGGAGAGTATTTTGATAAATATTTGTTCCAATAAAACGTGTTACTTCCTTCACTTAGAATACAGTTTTTTTTAATGAATTACTAAAAAACTTCAATCCGTTGTGTCGTCGAACTTGTGACCAACGTCTGGCATCATTAGCTCGACAGTGTTAATGTTGTCGTCGGCCAGAAAGAAACGGGATTTGGTTTCAAATGGGTCCCCATTCACGACACTTCTTTCTGGCCATTAATAGTGCCAACCTCGGAACCCTTCACCAACCCAACGGTTGACGTATGTACTTCGCCAGTACCATTGACCGCTCCCTCCCCCCATGGGTGGTAAAAAGAGGTGAAAAAAATCGTCAACGACAATCATCATCAGTGTAAAACCCAGGGCCGGACAATGGTATACCCTGGCCCGGATTCGGCCAACGGCGAAAAAAAAGGCCATCGTTTTCCCGCCTATGTATATACATTTCTGACCGACCTCTTGAACACTTCCGGAGCCGCACGCGTGCCCGATGTTTTTAATTAATTAATTATTCATACCGCACTTCAAATAGGCCCGCTGGCGTTGGTTGGGTCCGTTTTTCCCATTACCACCGTGCCGTGGAAAAAAATGTTTTCACCGCGCACACGCATAGAGCGCGCGCAAATGTCAACTAGAAATCGTGTGGCTGGGCGCCGGAAAATTGTTCTTTCTTGTAATTAATTAATGTGCAACCAGAAGCCGTCCGCCAGCCGCTGCCGACAATGGCGGGGAAAAAGGTCCCTTTCGGGAGCTCAACCGACCCACCACGACCCGCAAGGACGACGACTTTTGGGCCGCCCGAGAGCGCCGATCCTGCTGCTTCTGTTTCTTTTGAAACTTTATTTTAAACCGGCCGGCCGGTGGTTGGGAAAATGGGAAAATTCCATTTGAAGTGTGGTCGTCTCTCGGAATGGAATCCACATTTCTATGCGGCCGAGTGTTGAGTGTTTGAGCCCGGTCTGATCCGCTAATGGTTGTTGCTGAGTGTTGTTTCCAGACCCGCCGTCGCTTAACGACACCCTGTGGCCGGGCTGTGAAAGAAGATTGATGAAAAGTGAGTCCAGATGAATGACCACTCCGGTTGGGCAGTTCGTTTCCGTAGCCGCGTAATGACCACCAGATTCGTTATTAAGCAACACCTGGGCCCCGCTGCCGCTGTTTCACAAGAGCATTTTTAATGAACGTTGACAAAGACAGAGAGCATGGCCAGGCGCGCGCATTAATAAATGTAAACCCCAAGTTTGAATTGAGCACTGTCACGGGCTTGAAGTTAAAAATATTTCAATAAGCGAATGCCATTCGGAGGGACTTTCGGAGTTCGCGATCCCCGCGGAGCTCGAATGCTGCGCCGAGAGCTTTCGAGCCGGCCACGCAATCAATCAAACGGCCATTTTGTATCACAGGCAGTCGCCTGCTTTTATGTCCGCCGCCGCCGTCACCAAGAATTTCGAGCATGACGTTGGAGCGAAGGTGTAATCAACCATTTCCGACGTTGCACTTCAGGGCCGTTGTTTTGTTGCCCCGGGAAAAAAAAGAAAATAGAAAGAAAGGACACAACCGGGTCCGGGGCCCGAGGGAACAATTCGGCGGCCATCTTTGCCGAGCCCTTTTCGACGCGTCACCGTGTATTATCTTTAGGTCGCGGGCTGCACTTTAGTGAAGACCCCCGCGCACTGATGGTTATTTATTCGGGATCTTCTTTTCCGCCGACTTCCTGCGTTCGTTCAGCCGCTTACAAAAACCGGTGCCGGATGAGTGACGACCGCCAATCGGGAATGCGGACGACCGGTCAATCCCCGACAGGTGGGCCACATGTTCGATTCGGTTTCATTAAATTGATTAAAAAACAACTTGCTGGATTCGGCGTCCTCTTTGATGAAGAGACTCCAGCAACTTCCGTTAAGCAGTTTTTTTTTCTTATTAATTATTAAGTCTTGAAGTATTCATATCTGCTTCTGTATCCTCCTAAAGCGCAATTATCTGCATAGTGTTCTACGGAAAGGTGCTTCTGTTCCTGCTGATTCTGCCAATCGATGGCCACTTTTTCGCCTCTCTCCAGATCCCACGGCCATCTGCTTGACTCCTGACTCGCAGAGATCGGGATCACTGCGAAGTAAGCGTCCAATCCAACCGACCGACCGGGCGGCCGGATTGACTACTGTTTATTTCCACCCCCCGGCGACCCAGTGGGGTAGCATTACGAGGCACGGAAAATCAAATCGATAAAAACCCAATTTACCGATAGTAATTCTCCCGGGCGGCTGCTACCGAACAGAAGTTCCGCGATGCCCTTCCCCATTGTGCCATTCGACGTTCGGCGCTGTTGTTCCGTTTTTTCCCTTTTATGCTCTCCGCGCCAGCGTTTCTATGTTGTCTTCCCACACAACGGCCGGGTCTTCACCGTTCGCTCCTTTCTATTCATTTTCTATTATTTTGCGCAACAAAACCCCAAACCCAAAACAACTGCCATCTCATTCTCCGCCCGAGCCGGGGGCCGGGCCCGGATAGC
This sequence comes from Anopheles bellator, assembly GCF_943735745.2. Classification (NCBI taxonomy): domain Eukaryota; kingdom Metazoa; phylum Arthropoda; class Insecta; order Diptera; family Culicidae; genus Anopheles; species Anopheles bellator. The sequence goes on along the minus strand of NC_071285.1, from coordinate 7,537,332 downwards.
GAAACAATAGAAACTCAATTAAAACTATTTCCCACCTACGGCGGCCCGACACAATGAAGGGCTTCCCGAGCTGGCGGCGGCTTCTGTGCTGTTCTCCGGCGGCGGCCATATGCGGAAACACATGCCGCGGCCCCCGGGGAGTGCCGTGGCCCGCCAAGACAGAAGCTCGAGAAGCGAAAGAAGACACACGACCCCCGGATCGGTGTGATTGGGCTTTTCTCACATCGGAAAATGTTTTCACTTCTTTTCTACAACCAACCTGTAAATTATTGCTGAATAAATTGTTGAAGTAAACATAAAATAAGTTACTCCAGGAGTCACAATGTATTGCAAAACAATATTGCCATTTTTGTCTTTCGGCCATTGAGGACATCCGAAGATGTTCACGCATCCATGAAGGTAAGAGATATTGCGCACGGTCATCGTGTTTGTCGCGCACCAGATGGGGACATTCATGCGCGATGTTGGGTCCGATTCAAAACGACGGATCCAAAATAGGTTAGGCTTCGTTCAATTTACAAGTCAACCGTTTCCTTTGGATGTAAGGCACTCGTGTCTACCCTCTCTCTGTTACCTGGAGACTTACAGGAACACCACCTGCCCCGAGCGGCGACAGACTGTCTGGACCATCCAATGCGGACGGCGTAATCGGGTGTGACCGGTGTGACCATCCCAGTGTGATCCTCGTTTCCTCATTTGCATTATCGGCTTTCCGAACCAGATCAGATCCGATCCGGTCCGATGACTGTGAGCGAATGGCGACTTTTGCACGAATGGCCATCGATGACCATCATTTGTCGTCGTTATAAGCCGTTTCTGAAACTCTCGGACTCTGCTGCTCTATGGACCCTGCAAAACGGATTACATCGCGATTAACGGCACGGACAGCAATAGCTCCATAGTTGTGGCAGTTGAAATGGACTCCTACAATAGTGCATCGTCTGGGAAAGAGAGAGAGAGAGAGAGAGAGCTAGGTAGCGAAGAAGAAGAAGGGCCGTTCGGTAATGAGCCGGCCGTCTAAGCTCCCCACCCGAGTAGGACCACTTCAGTCCAGATGGCCCGCTCGGTGGACACGAGGCCCGACAAGAGTGGGCCGAACAGAGAAAGCTTTGGACCTAATCCCGCCCCAAACTAAAGGATTACAAGTGATAAATAATGAAGCCAAAATAAAAATCAACAAAGAAGGAGACAAGAAATGACGACAACAAAAACGGAATCGGTGCAAAACCCGAAGAATGCAGTGGGATTCGACGGGCGAAGCAATCGACAATGGCGAAAGGATTAGAGAAAAGGCGGACCAGACAACCAGAGGCCGCCTGAGTAAAGAGGAAAGCCATGCCATGCCGTCCGACCCAGTTTGCTAGGGAGTGAAGCCTTTGGCTCGGAATGCCTTCGGGTGTCCACACAACATAAATAACCATCGGCCCGAGTGCTCGCACAATGCGCGCGAAAGAAAGGGTCACCGAGCCGATTGTGGCCCATGAATGGGGCATTAGCATTAGCATCACTTCGACGGGCAACATTGGCCAAAAGCGGGTAAGTCCCTTCACATAATTAAAAACAAATAAATCCCACGTTCCAATGGCTCGGGACCGGCCATTGGAACCGATAATGCTGATGGCACACTGCCTTTCGCCATGGAAAGTGGGAAAACCTATACGCTTCGGGCCGCTCGGTGGCCGATTAGCTTCTCGTAATCGCTGCTTTGCGCCCACTGTCCCATAATGCCACTGTCCTCCAGGATGTAACGAGCTTTTGCAATGAGCTGGCCACGATCCCTTTCCCCCAACAGGTGGTCGGCGGCCGGCTTTTGGAACCCAAATTCTGCATTACATTTTGTAATTAAAATGTAGAATTTCAATGAAATAATACAATGGTACGGGGATGATTGGATCGACGCATCAAATCGAATCGCGAAGCGCATCAAGGCTTTCGGCTGCCAATTCGAAACCGTTCCCTCTCCGAAAGGATCCGAGCACAAGTTTCACGCATTAATCAACCGCGGCCGCTTCCGATGGTTCGTCCTCGTTCGAAAGTTTGCAACAACAAAACCCGAACGCCAATTCGATTCGGCGACCATCTGGCGGCCAATGTTGGCCGGCCTGTGTGACTTTAAAGAAGTGCGCCCCGCAGAACGCACAATGACACAATGATGAGCCGGGGGCTATCAATAGCGCAGCGTACGAGAAACTCATCAAACCCACCGAAAAGCCGCGAAGAAATCGAAGCGAATCACGCACAATCGGAGCCTTTTTCAGTTTTCTTATTCCATTGCTTGTATTTAAATCACACACGTGCACGCCGCCGGAATGTCTCGGAATGCGCCCAGCCAGCCCGATCGCGAAGAATAGACCCTCTTTTGTGTGTGTTAGTGTTGTTTATTATGCTGCCGCCCGCGCAATGATTCGTTCCGAGCCCTGATTTGGCCCACATTCGGCCCGAATGAATAGAACCGAAAGTCAAGGAATGGGCCGTAGATTAAGGTGTTTGCCTTTTCTCTTACGCCTTCAAGATTGCCTTCATTGGGGTTTTTTTTATAGTTCCACCCATGCTCCGGAAATGGAAATGGTTTTCGGGACGGAAAACGTGCCCATCGGCGGCGCACTCGGAATTAGAAGGAAGCTGTGAAGGTTTCACAGAACTGGCACACTTCTAATACGCTGTCTATTGCGATGCTAATTGCGGTTTATGGTGCTTTGAGTCAGACAAGAGTGTTGAATTTATGGCTCAGTTTAAGCTTCCTTCCTCAAGCAAGGAATTCTTTCTTAAAGCCATTTAAAGAAATGCACAAAATTAATTTGACAAAAAAAATTTATCGTAATTTAATTTAGTGTTAAATGTTGAGCAACTTCGTACCAATTTCAGCAGTTCGGCGATGTTACGACAGGCTGCAGTGTTCTGTTCTGTCACTTCAAAAAAGGCACCTTTTGGGCTAACTGTTAAGCATCCACGGTACGGTTAATTCACCGAATCGGACGAACAGAAACAGGTGAACAAAACTAATAAAATCTTAACGATAGTGTAATTACTGCAACTTCCAGGATGCAATCACTTCTTGAATTCTTCGCACAGGATTTGCGGAGCTAATTCCAAAAGCCCATGAAATCGATTGCCTTCCCTCGATCAGAGGGAATCCCTCGTCAAGTTGGAAGGACGAACGAGCCCGGCAATCGAAAGCGCCACAAGCTCTGCACAACATTCAGTTGCGCCATCCCGAAACGTGACACATGTCCCCCGTCGACACACCCGAAAAGAACATCGGCATAAAAGTGATTGTTTCCATTTTTTTCTTTGCTTGCCTGTGTGTCACTTAAAGCTGTGTAAAATTTAATCTTCATCTTGATACGATTGTCGTTTACGTCCACTTTCATCTTTCGGTCGCTTTCGGTTTTCGGAGACGGTCGGTTGCGAGGTTCGCTCTTCCGTTGCATGGCCACACGCTTGCCTTATCCTGCTGCCGATCGCTCGAGCGATCGACGGATTTTCGTGCAAGGACGAGTGACAAGAGCAGACGGCGGGGCGTGTGACGGATCTTCCGGCGGTACAGGAACGCGAGAGAGAGAAAGAGTGAATGTGGTGCAAAAAAAACGCAAGCAACGGCCTCGTCTCGCAGGATCGAGACAAAATGTCCTTCTGTGGACATCGCAGCAAAAAAAGGGGTGATCTAGACCTCGAGTTCCCGGATTTTTTCCGGTTTTCGGGCGAACGTGTAAGATATGAATTTTAATTTACGAAAAGCCCACTTTCACCGATGCGTGAGAAAATTTTGATTAATCGATGGCTGCGCCCCGCTTTCGGGTTGATCGGATTGTGGAAGCTAACGAACGAAAGCCATTGCCAAGAAAAGGTTAATTCTGCTAGTTACGGAACGGTTACCAGATGGTTGCAAAGCCTGTGTTGTCTCCATTGTGATCCAGTTTAGTCCGTGCAACCGAAAAAGGTCGCAAACAAGGAAAGTTCCTGCACATAGCCAAATAGTACGTCTGTTGGGTCGATTTATTTCATTTTTTTTTTGTTTGAACTAATACGATCGTAGAAATTCTCTTAGTTTAACAAGTAAATTAACAATTATAGTTTACGTAATCCGGCACGGTCCAGGATCTTCCAATTCAAATCTCTCGGACAATAATCAGGAAACATAAACGAACCATGAAATAATGCTCCAACAGATGAAGACACCCAAGACCCAAGATCTTATAAAACGATTCTTGCACACAAAATAACTAGACGTGTGTCACATTTTCATAACAGCTTCGGCCAAAAGGCCGGGAAACAAAGACGGACCGGTAAGCGACCGGTCCGCCATTTCCATTGGCTTCGTTCCGTACAATTGCGCCCAAGGACAATCGCAAGATTTAAAGATTAGATATTCACCGACCCGCCACCGAACCAGTGTCCTTAATGCCGGCTGACAATTGCAGAAGTACGGGAAATCGATTGTCCGAGCCCGTGACCGATTGACATGCTTCCCCCTACAGCCTGGACCCGCTTCACAAAGGCCGGCACAATCGAAGAAGAAACGGCTCCTCCCTCTTGACTCTGCCGCATGGATCCGATTTCCGTGAAAGTGTCCTCACGTGGCCACGATCGTGGACAACCACTGAGAGAAAAATAATGAGAAGAAAAGGAATTGTGGCACTAACGAATGCACAAACAAACTCAACAACCCGAGTTCTCGATTGTGGAAAGACAATTTCATACTTCATCAATATTCTATAATTTCGGTCCCCCAGCCCGGGTCAATCCGGGCACCGCGAGAGGACATTTGCGTTGACATTATATATTTTTTGTGTGTCCTTTTTTTCCCGGTGAGCTCCTTGCGAGCGAGAAAAACTGTCCCACGGTGCACTGAAAGAGGACCCGTTTTAATCCTCCCTCTGTCAGATTTGTCTCTTTTTGTTTGTGCCGGGCGCATTGTGCGCACTGATTATGTTCTTCTTATGCTCTATGCACCGTCAGCTTAGCCTTCTCCCGGAGGTGAACCGATCGAGCCAATCGATGGTTCGAAGGACACATCGGTACCGCTGCCTGGGCTGAAACAATGCAACAACGCTACGGAAGCAGCTCGGGTCCTCAAATTACGCCGACCAGAAAGAGACCGGCCGGCCGGTGAGATTACCGGTAAGACGAGACCCGGTTCTGTTGAAGGCCCGTGATCCAGGTGCTTCGAAGGATGTGCCGGTGAGAGTCAAGATGTTGTGCCGTGATGTTATCGGCAAAAGGCTGTGCAAACAGCGCGATAAGAGCTTCGGTAGAACCCAGACCTCCGGGGAGAAATTCGAACCAGCGACTTGACACCTTCCGGGGTTCCATTGTCAAGTCGGGAAAGTTTGTTGTTTGTTCCCGGTTCGCTAATTCCTTTCGCCCACTGAAGCCACACTCGGTGGTGTGAAATGCTGTGCCAAACTAGAAACTGTGATCCTTGAGGACACAATTCCAACTAGATTGCCTTAGCATTATTTTATTAATTTTTAAGTTTTTATCATGAACATGGAACACGTGTTGTTACAGTCTCCATTTGGCGCGAGAAAAACCATCCCAAAACTCTCCACAAACTAGGTCAAGAACCGGACACCGTTTCCGGTGGGCAAATGTAGTGGCAAATGGTGCGTGAAAATTGAATAATATGCTCGGGTCCCCTTTGCGGCCACGCATGCCAATCATCGCAAGCCCGACGTCACGGCACGACACTGATTTGCATGAAAAATAACGTTTAAATTGAGATGTTACACGAGATCGCTCTACGGTGCCCGGTCACCGAAAGGGTGATTTTAATTCGCGTAAAAACATCGCCGAACCCTCGTTCCGGGCGATTGAGATGTGTTTTTCCTACAAACGTACGCAAAACACCAATCTATAAATTCGCCAACCTAACCCTTCAAGCCGGGTATGAATATTTAAGCGCTCCGTGAACCAGCCACCGCATATGCTGTTAACCGGTTGGCATATGCAAATCGAATCGAGTTAATTTTCATTTGCGTATCAATTGCGGATGACCCGGCCGGCTGTCGATACGCGCCTTTTGGGTAATGTATTGAACGTCGATTCGTATTTTTTCGCTTCTGGGACCCATTCCAGTCGATCGCAAACAGGAAAATAGCGAACCAGAACGCGGGAAAGTCCGAACCAGGGGGTACCGAGCGGGGTTTCGCGTTCGCCACCCAACTCGGGTTGTCGCTCCGTAGCCGAACAGGAGTTTCCAAAAGGTTAATAAATTATAAACGGAGCCCTGGTCCTAGACCTGACCCATAAATGTCGTAAAACACGAACCCGACCAGGAACCAAGACGAGAGGCCCACTCGGTTATTACACATCAGAATAGCCCGGGGCCCGGGATATGCATAATCGTTTGCGCAAAGTGAGTTTGTTACAGATTTCTGCATTCATTCTTCGATATTGATCCGATGCGTGGCGTGGCGTGGAGCAGTAAAAGAAAAGGAACAGGATTTTTATGCCACGCCGGTTCCAATTTCGCGCCACTCGCGGTTCGCCGGAACGCCGGTTGATACTCGAAGATTTATGAAGCCCGAGGTTCTTTGGCCGACCTGAATGGTTGCTTTACGCTGCGCATTATGCTGCTGCTTCTGGTCGCTGATCCCCGGGGACGGGGTTTTGTCCGCGGCCCGGTCCGGCCCCTTGAACCAGTTTATGGCCATCCCGACGGAGGCACCCAAAACGAGGTTGGTTTATGAGCGGTGCCGCAAGCCAAGAGTGTGAGAAGCGCACCATAGCGTCAGCATGTAGATTGCCACCTGAGCTCGGAGATCGATCGCGGTCGGCCACATCGGTCGTCACACCCGATCGCGGCCGTGACGAGTCGTAGAATTTTATGACGTTCTGGGTGCTCTCGAGAACAATTCGTGATGGTCGTGCCGGAGAAAACTGGGGTCATAAAACCCGTTCCTGCATTCTGCTCGGAGCCACGCCACCGCCGGTGCAGGTGCAGTATGCAAACCGGTGGTTCAAGGTCCTTTGGCGCGGCTTTCGTTACGAGTCGTAAAGTCGGGCCAATGCCGGGGCCAGTCGTCCAAAGGTCGATAGTCGATTGGTCGTGCAGGAGCGATATAGTAATTGCTCACCATTAATTGGGTCGCAATTGGACGAAGGTAATTTAAAATATATCAGCAACCGCGGTCAAAGACCAGAAGACGGTCCTTTGGTTCAATATGTCGTGGGTTCGTTGAAACTACATTCGAAGTCGATGACATCAAAAGTAGAATCCGCCATGGGGACCACAGAAAGCCACCCAGAAAGGGACCGAATAAAAATGATTTAAATAATTAAATACACGTTTTTGACTTCTTTTCTGGTGCTCTTTTTAAGATTAACAATGCACAGCGCACCGAGAACACGATAGTTGCGTTGTTCCATGCGTTGTTCCACTTACAAAGGCAAGTTGAATGAATCTTCGTTGAATAGTCTCAGTCAGCAAAGGTTGCGGCTTCAACACCTAACTTCAGCGGGGGCCCTACACCTTACCTTCCGAACCGCCTTTTGACCATCACTGACGCAGCGTGTCCTTACAGCGTTGTTTGCTCAATGAATCTATTCAACGCACAGTGAGGCAAAAAGGTAAAAAAATGCATCATCGCCCATGATATATGATACGATGGTCACCGCTACCTTTCGAACCTTTGTACCCACGGCACCCCGAAAAGGCTCTCCAGGCCTAGCGACTTCCTGTCGCGGGGTCCTGCTGGCTAGGAGTTCCTTGCTCTCAAGCATGCTCAGGTGGTGTGAAATGCATCAATGAATGCATTCTAACCGGTCACTTCTTGAAAAGGACTCAAACAGAAAGGAAAAAAGAACGGACGGACCTCGACGGACACTCGCGGCCACTCAAGAACTGTGGGGGAACTGATTTGGGTGCGAAGAAAGGAAAGCTCGTCCGAGGCCCGCGAACACCCCCGAAAAAGGGTCGGTCCGGTGCGCAAAGTGACACAGCTAAAACGGAATAATCGAATCGAATGGATTCCATTCACAAACCCAACAAAGAACGGAAACATAACAGGAACCCCGCAAAAATGTATGATTCGGCGAGAAAAGGGATACCGACCGCCGACCACCCGGCCATCTTCGGTCAGCATCTTCGGGCTAATGGACGTAATCCCGTCGACCGGGACTGCTACCTACCTGGCCAGTGGTCACGCAGATGGTCACGGGGCGATTTGCATTCCTGGTTGTGCGATGGAAGGGCCATCCTTGACTCCGCACCTGGGTGATCATTTTTCAGCCTGGCTGCAGCCTGCAGAGCGATAGCCATCGCTGAAAGGAAAGTGCAACGTAAGCACGCCCGTTCAAAGCGATCGGAGTGCATTAAAATACGCGAGCAACAAACAACCCCACCCCACCCCGAAGGAGAATGACACTCGGAACGGACACTCCAGATCCTTAGATTGTGAAGCCGAACAGAGATTACGTCGAATTGTAATTTTCCAGCGACCCTTCTGCCATGTCCTTTTTGTCGGGCGCAGAGGGCGTTGTTTATCTTTCGCAACGTAGAAAGCGTCCACGATGAACCAAAAAGGATCCGGGAGCCAAAAAAAACCATGGCTCCATCCCATGGGCAAGCAAAATCTAATCTAAATACGCCCTGTCCTTGACGCAAAAGAAATCCGCCTTAGCACATACACACCGATGGGGGGAAAACATATTAGCGTGAAGTATGGTTCTCCCTGGTCTCCCAGTCAAGAAGGACACACACTTAACCACACGCGACCCTGGACTGACGGGCAGAAATTGAATGCGGCATTCGGATGTGTGCGGTGCGAAACGGGAAGAAAACTTGGAATCCATGGAACGAGAGGCCACTGACCAGCAGGAGGCTCAGCTTAGAAGCTGAGTGGCCCCCGCTCTCGGTTGGCTTGGTCACTTGGCCATTTGGGCCATTCACCATAATTTCTGATGCATGAAATGGTCAACGTTTCTTTTATGCGCCCGTTATGCTCTCTCTCTCTCTCTCTCTCCAGCTCTGAAGCCCTATGCTCGAGGGTAATCCTCGGGAGCTCCTTTCTTCTTGGGCTGCGGACACGCGGGAGTAGCAATCCGTCGTTAAATGTTTCCTTTCGAGAGCGTTTCGGATTCCTTTTTTGTTGGTCGGACGGACACAAGGACGATGAGGTTGATTCCATTTGATTATCGCGCGTGGGTTGCCCGTAATTGCTTATCGAGTGTGTGATAATAGGAGGAAAATTGAAGATTTGCGGTCATCCAGGGGTTTCCTTTTGCTTTGGGTGGTGGGATGATGAGGTCTCATTCTTTTTTCGAACACGACGATCGATGGGAAATCCAAAAAAATCTGGAACAGTCTTGTAACCGTTACACAACGGTCATTGGCCCGATCGAACGGGCCAAACTCCTAAACCTTTATTGGTTGTAATCCTAACGGATTTGTAACGTAATTTACCAAACAATCCAGCCCGCCATGTTGCCTTGATTGTTGCGAGTGGCAGAAACTGTTAAGCCATCAAATCGCGCTCTTATGCATACGATTGTAACTAATTGTCATTCAGAATGATTCGAGGGACCGCTCGTGTAACGAAACTTTCTTTCTGCTTCCCATCACAAGCACGTCACTTCACTGCCAGCTTTCCGAGGCCCTACACTTCCGGAGGCACGTTCTTTGCAGTGAACTCTAACAGTGTCAAAAATCATAGCCGACCATCAATTGGCACGACAATCGCACGCAAATTAATTTCCAACGGCCAATTTCTCGCGGGGCGGGTCGCTCGGAAGGGCCCAGCAAACGGGCCACAGCCTCCTCTACGGGCAGCGTGAAGCGGCAAGCCTTAAATAAAATCCGTTAAACCGCCAAACAGAGCTGAATTGCAAGACAAAACGGCCAAAGGTCCCGGGACGGTCGCGCGCGGTATATGCTAATGGCGCCCTGGATGGCTGACGCGAAATGGATTGGCCCTGTTTACATCTTAATAAATTTTAATCAAAATCGCTTCACCAGCGTACCAGCTTCCATGTTGCTATTGTGCCCGTAGCCCTTCCGTTCCATTCCACAGGGCCTTCGGGGTGGAGCTGGCCAAATCTTAAACGGTTCCGAAATCTTCGCACCCTTTCGAGACCTCCGGGAACCCGGGGCACCAGTTCCTTGGTAGGGCAGGCAGCAAAAAAAAACAGTTTCCCAATTGGCAAAAGCCCTTCAGCATCCGTAGGACCATCCCGTCAGAGTGAGGCGAAAATTCGTCTTAACCCAATTTTTCCTCCTTCAGTTCGCGAGTTGGAAGCGCAAAACCACGGACCCCTGAACCGTGGACCCGGACGGCCCGACGGATTCCGGGGCCTGCTTAACCTAATCTAGTTTCTTTCACACCGGTACGCCACGCCGGTTTCGGAGCCACATGCAAATGGGAAGATTTATGAGAATTCGAAGCTCGAAAGGTGGCGTGAAATGGTGTGTTGCGCGCGAGCGTCTTGCGATTGTTATTGTAATTACGGATCGGTACCGTTGGAAATCGATACTTTTTCGAGCCACTTGCAGACTTTGGGCCAGCCAGCCAAGCCGCACCGAGTGAAGCAGATCGCTGATTACGGCGCGCGCAGGAAGTCCGTTACTCATCCTCCAAAAGATGGGCCGTGGAAAATCGGTCCAGTTCGAGAGAAAACTGCGGCCACTTGGAAGCTCGAGAGAACGGTTTCTCTCCACAATAATCATCGTTGTTCGATATAGTATGATTGGAGCATGTGCCTTTCGAGCTGGTTAACGCTCCATTAATCGTGTGTCAAAATTAAGGCCAATCACTAAATAAGCACTGGCCCGTTAGGTGGCCCACCAGAAGGCCCATTTTAGCAACGCATTAAAGCTCTGAAACATTATGCTGCCTCCCGACCTCCAACGGAACCGCAGTGGTGTAGCGCATAAAATAATAATACCCACCGGCCGCCGGCCAGCAAGTTCAACGTCGCAAATCATAACATCCAACATAAATAAAACGAATTATGCTCACTTTGCAGTGTATGAAAAACAAATATGTTTCGGGCCGGCTCCAGGTCCGGGCTCGTCGAACGACCGCCCTCGAAGGGCTCGCGCCGTAATCGGGGAAAAATTGCAAACGGATAAATAATTGGATGCCGAGGACCTGGCAGGACCTGGCAAGGCGAAGGTGGCCGAGCGAACGAACGCCCAGCGAACGATCATAAATTTTGCCACAATTCAAGCGTTCACCGGTCGATTCGCACCTTCGCCGATCGCACCCAAACAGCCCGGAGGACGACGAGAAGGAGGAGGAGGCCAAGTACCGAGGCTGTGATGACTCCGGAGTGCATAAAGGCAGTTTATAATATTTTGTCACATGCGAATTGATAATGCAAATTTATTTGCGTAAATATTTCATGTATTATGTGGCCGTGGCAGTCGCGGGCTCGTACCGGGCACCAGGGATTGGCCTATTGGTTCTCGCGTGCACTGGAATGGAATCATGCGATCGTGCTTTTATTATGGGGCTGCATATTATTTAAACATTTGTAGCATTAGTCAAGAAAGTAGATGAAAAGTTGATTTTGTATTCTTTACTGTTTTAGCAAAAAGTGTAAGAAAATCCTTTCGATCCTTCATTTCTTATACAAGCAGAACGATTTAATTCCCCTAAACGTTGAATAACTCAATTTAATTCTCGTAGAAACCCATTTTCAATTGCCTGCGTAAGGATTAGGCTTTCTGTAAAAGGAAAAAACGTGTACAGTTGGCATGTTTCACGCCCCTCGAAACCTCCCCAAAAATGTGTCCCCGCCCGACGATCGAAAGAAAAGGTTGCACTTTTGAAGGCATTTTAAATTAATGTTGCAAAAATCCTTCGCTTCCGGTCCGGGGGCCGGCCCATTTGCGCAAATCCCATTTATGACATACGCGCTTCCAATTTTGTCGTTTCCATTATTGTCCCCTCCCGAGTTCATCGATATTAGATCGATATATTGGGTCGCGCGCGCGGTCCCTTTTCGATTCGCACAAGGAAGGAGCCGACGGGCGATCGATAAACCGACGGTGCGGCCCTTAAACATATGCTAATTCTGCACGTTCCGTGCACTGCTCGAGTGCATCGAGCCGTGCCGATTGCAGCACCCCAACAACATGGAACTTACATCCCGCAAAGGGTGTACGGTGCCAATAACTTAGAAAGTGGCCAAGTTTAAAATTTTGGGCGTAAACCGATTCGGGATTCGGTGGCGTAACTGTCGATAAATTATCAACTCGTTATGGGTGTGCGAAAATGTGCGAAAAGTTACCGTAAAAAAGCCGTCACCGCGTGGCCACCATTAGACGGGCGAATGAAGCCGTCAAGTCATTAATCAGCCCACTAACGACCTAATTCCCAAATATGTTCCCCATGGGCGTGCTGTAGAATCTCGCGATAAGCTTGAAGCAACCTTAAATTAAATTTCCCGATTATGCTTTAGAATGCGGTCAAATCGGATCGGATCGAACCACTTCTAGTGTAGTTTTTAAATGGTGGTATAAATAAAGAAATTAATGCCAATGATTAGCTTTATCCCTTAAAAAATTGAGTAAAACTATTATCAACCCACGTCAAACTATTATCAAAAAGAACAGCTCTATTCGCTTCGTTCCGAGATCGTTTTAAGTAAGGTCCCACATGGTCCTCACAAACGTCCAAAGCAATACGGATGTGACTGAGCCGAAATTACAACATAAACCATCAAGCGGAGCATAATTTACTGTACGAAGAGAGTGAATAATTGGGTCCCGTGTTCCACTCGAGCCGACAGTCACCTAGATAATCCACAATGTTTGCTAACAGCATTATTAGGACCCCAAAAAGGATGGCCCTAGTGCGCCGAACGATCGAGCCGAGCATCAACCATTTCCTGTCCTGCAAATCAACGGCTCAGGGGCTCTAATGCTTATTTATTGCGCACACACCGATCGCAGCCAACCGATCGGGCACGCGTCATCTGTGTGTGCCCTTGCGGCGATGGGGAGTTTGCCCCGCGGAATGCACCCATTTAACGGATTTAGTTTCACGTTTCCGAAGGATGTGTTGTGGCCGTCCCGACCCGGCACGGCGGTGAATAATTTCCCAATTAATTTAAATATCAAAAGGATCGACATCCTTCGGCGCGGAAGCGAGCCCGCCGTAAGCTTCTTGCCTTGCTGGGGGCTACCTCGAACCACGGTTGATGTTGGTGAGTTTGTTTGCGGTTTTACAGGCCATGACTCTGGGAATTCGTTTCGAACCAGGACCAAGGGACAAAAGGGGTCCACCCGTGCCTGGACGTACCTGTAAATGAGCGAACTTGCCCTTCCCGAAAGCTTCACTCGATCATTCCGCCATTAACCGCCTTTCGAGCGAGCATTGGGAGGAAGAATAATTGCGTCATCATGCTGCTGCCACGGCCAGAGACACCGAGAGGCGAAGAATGCCCCTGGGGAACTTCTCAGGGCTGCAAAGCGCATACCAAACGTCTTAATTGTGTGCTCTGGATGCTTCAAATCCTTCAACCACTTCTCGGACAGGAGACTTGGGCAGCGCCCCACCGTCCGGCAACCACAAACGATGGCAGCCCCAAAACCGCGAAGAGCGGGTCTTTCGGGGTCTTAAAAGCGATCCGAAGCGAGGCGGAAAAAGGAGTCACTCACTCAACAAAACCACGGCCTCGGCCTCGGCCGACCGGCCAGATTCGTTCGTATCATCAACAATTTATTTGTTTTATGATTTTTTCAACATGTCAAAGTACATTATACACCTATTGTTGCGCGCATGAATTAGTGGAGTGATAAATCATATTTCCAATCCCGCCGCCGCCGCCACGATCGAACGGCGCGCGTTAATGTCCGTCTCTCGCAGGACGGCCGTCCGTTGGAAGGAGAAAAAAACGGCTGACTGAATATGGAAATTGGACCGATCATGTGGGAGCAGCTCGACAGATGATCGATAGTCTTTTTTTCTTGCGCTTCCTTTCGGCGGCAGCTGCGGCCCCAGAACGTGCGCCCGGGACCACTCGCGAGGTGATTAGTTATTTCTCTGGGCCTTCGACCGGTTCGTTTCGGTTTGGAGCCTCCGGACCGGTCAGTTTGAGAGCTGTTTATAAATTCAACATAAAGCCATCGTCTATTAACCCACAAAAGGCCCCCAACACGGTGCTCCTTTTGCTATGCTGCCAACCCAATGCTCCACAACTGCTAGTGGCCAGGCGGCCGGTGACTCATCGAGGTGCTTAAAAAGTTATGCTTTTCGGGGGGCCGGGTAAGAACACACAGGGCCCGCGCCGCGCGATGTTAAGATGTTATGCGAACGCGACTCGAAACCTTCGGCCCAACAAACGAATGATAATAAACGGCAAACCGATCCGAACTCACAAGGAACTATGTAAGAAAAGGTGACTGTGAAGTGGGTGTTTGGGTTTGGCCCAAGGAGACGGATGATTTGATTGCAAATTGATACATTGTATGTGGGGTTTTGAAGTCGTAAACAAGAGCAACCATTTTATGACGATGGTTCCCAAAACATTTTCTTTTGTAAATTTTTTTAACTGTTAATTTGTGTCTTCTGCTTTCCTTTTACCTCTAAATTGTGGTTTTCAAAAGGGCGAACACTAATTTACATAAAACTTCTTCATTTTGTCAATCGATCGGCCTCAGCCCCAATTAAGCCGACCAATCAGCGTCGAACGTATTAAGAACCTTTACTTCGAGAGCCTCCGCTTCCTTCCTTCAGCCATCGCTTTATGACCCCATTACGGGCCGAACGGCCAAACAACAAACACCATTCCACCCATCTTCGCGATTATGCTTTATGCGCCCTTTGAAGTTTTAAGATCGCCAATTTAATGCACTTTCTTAGCGAACCCCAGCCTCCATTCCTCGAGACGACTCCCATTGGGCCCATTGTTCCTTTTTTCTTGCGCTCAACCAGCGCCCATTGTGCGTGCTTGACATTTCGCTTGCTCGTGTCGCGGACAGAATTGGCGTACTTGCTGCCCGAGAGTTTGACGGATATTTGAAGCACAAAGCCGATGGCGACCGGGGTGACCCGGCCCGGCAGAAACCTGTCAACTTCCGGGCGGCCAACTGACGGGCCGCTTGGCATTTTGCTTGGTTGGTTCAAGGCAAAACTGTCCCGAAACCCGAGCGGGGTCGCTGTGGGAGAAAACTTTACCGCCAACCGAAGGATGTTGCCCGGTGAGAAGTTGTCAAGGCTCCAGGATGGAGTTTTCTTCGCCGCACCTTCCAGGGGGTGGTGGACCTTTTGCACGGCTCGCACCTAACTCGGCGCCCCAAGACGAGGCCGTTGCCTAAGACCGCTAAGAAAGGAGCCGCTCAACAATGGCTTCAAAAGAAGTGCGACGATGTGTTCGATGCGTTCCGAAGCTCGTTCCCTCCGAGCCCGGCGCGGAACCGTAATCCGTTGTGCTGTTGGGGCGTTCGACAGAAATCAATATCCCATCCCGTTCCGTCGTTTTTTTTCTATTCGGTTCCCACTCTGCAAAGGACACAATGAGCAATCGACAACCCAGCGTAGCCCGCGGGATGGGAAGCGATATTTTATTACATGTTTTCGTGTTTTCTGAGCACTTGGTTTGGAAATCTTTTACATCAAATCAAACCCTTCGAATCAACGATTGCTGATCCTTCAAATCTGGGGAAATCTAAAAAGTGTTCTTGGGGATTGAACCCCCGGAACGAGCGATCGATAAATTAACACAGAAACATTTTTGGTCTTCTTGGGGGCAACGACGTTTCCATTGGGTCTACACGTGGAGTGTCCTTTTTCACATAAAAGGCAACATCTTTTTACAATGGTTTAGAGTAGGTAGTTCCTATAAATAGTATCAGTAATAGCATTGCATAAACATCTCAGCCATGCTTATTCATCCTACTACTCACCTATTTTATACATCGATAATATTCGGAGAACCAACAATTCTGTAGGCCTGTGAGGCCACGTGTTAGTCACCACGCGGCAACATTGGAACACATGGTGCGGTTTGTGATTTCCAAACGTCATTCGACACAAACCCAAAAAAGCATACCCCGCATTAAGGTGTAGAGACTTCACAACTTCTCCACTCCAATGATATATGATCGGCTGAAGACAAAACTGCCAAAAAGAAAATGTTTAAGAAAAAACACAGAACAACTCACGGAACAATAGCAAACCGAGAGCGCAGTAAATATGATCGGGTCAGCAGCAGCATCCTGTGGCCTCGGGGCCCGACCTGATACCTGGCTGGTAAATACACATTTCCTGACCGCAAACCGTGTCCGTTCCGGAACCCCGGCCGAGGCTCGGGCTTGTCCATTAATTCATCTTTCGTCTCTGCGAAGACCCGAAGGGCCCCCGAGGGGTGAGGTATTTTCGGAGGTAGGTGTTTTTCTTTACGCCACTCATCTCGGCGCGCAATGAATGGGCAAGAATCGCTCTCGAGGACCGGCCAGGGCCACACCGTGAGCCAGACATCGATTGGCTCCGTCCTGTCTGGAATGTCCCGCCGAATGACCGTGTCGCTCTTCAAATGGTTCGCTCGTCCATTAAGAGATTTCTTTCCCCCGGTTTTTTTTTTCCTATCCGAGTGGCCACCAGTGTGACCTACAGCATAAGAAAAGCATCGAGCCCTATCCGCCCGGGCGGTTCGTTATCGCTGGTCGGAGTGGGAGATTCTGGTCGGCTTTTTTTTGAGTTCATTATTGGATATCAATTTATGAACATTTCCGATTCATTCCGTGTTTCAAGCGGGCGTCGCGGGCGAGAATGGAACGAATGATTGAATAGGCGAACGTGAATGCGCTGAATGGTGTAAGTGTTGCCGGCAAATGTAAATAGCATTAACAGCATAATGTACCAGCATAATAGGAGGAACGGAATCGATAAGCTCCGACTCCGACTGGATCGTTAGCGGACGTCGTGCAGACGTTCGGACCTCGAACGCAGATGGAAACGTCGTCGTCGTGATAGTAATCGAGAGCGAGCTCGGATAAGATCTCCGGGATTTTGATGTTATTCGCCACATTCGAATGCGGTATGGTTTATGTTATCAAAGTTGTCGATGTTTTAAATGCTGTTTCCTGTGCCGGTAAATGTCGAATTATAGCATAATTTACACCTACTCTACAGGGCTGGCCAAAAATCAACATAACAATTGGGCAGCATAAAATACGACAACATAACGTGTTATTCAAGCCGCTTACAAACACCACCATCGAAACGTCAATCCGAAAACCCATCAATCGAAGCCGAAAAAGGAACACATCAAGTATGAAACTTCATTAAAAAGAGAAGAAATCGGAATCGTAAACAGAACGAACACGAGAAAAGCGAACCCTGCGGCCATACTTCTTCGGCTGGGTGTTTAATCCTCCCCTAAGACGACAACGGCCAAGACGACAACGACGACGTTGCCAATCGATTCCATCTTGAGATGCGGCAGGAGACACGGCACCACGGTTCCCCGGCAAAGGTGTTTTCGGACCGAAGTGTACCCCCGGAGCGTGTAAACCATACTCAATTTTCTTAATCCGACAAGTGAATAAGATATATAACAATATTTCTATGGACCATCAAGTCAATAAAATAAAACTGTAATATTAGCCATAAATGGGAATTAGCTAAACTCGCTGGTCCGACTGTTCGTCCGACCACAAGTGGAGGAGTCCCTCTTTGGCTTTCCTTTCCCCTGTCTCGTTAACACAGATAAGACACACCGAAATCGCAGGAAGATCGCTTTGGAGCACCTCACCATCGTTCCACGCAAGTGTTTCAGATCATCGTGTTGGGGAGACGTTCCGAAACAGCTACAAAGAGGCCGCGTTGGTCATCGTTTAATTAACGTGGCGATCCGCGTTGGGCCGTTACCGGTGGTGGTACTTAAAATTTCTCCCATCCTTTTAACCTTTACGCACGGAGATGTTTGCCAAGTTGACGTCGTCAGGCAGAAGCGAAACCGGCAGCCGACCACCCTTCAGACGGAGCCGTGCGTCACAATGAAAAGCTGACATCTTGACATGAGGTCCTTTCGAGTGACAGCTATCAGGCGGTCAAAGGTGAGCGCTTCTTCCTTTTGTCGTCCTTTTTTTGGGTATTTTTTATGACGCGCGCACATTGTGAGGCTATCTTCTTCTTCGCTTAGGAGGAGATCCTGTTTGCTGTCGCAAGATGGAAGTGTTTCAAAAATGATCGTCTGAAAACGTGTTTCGAACTTCGCTCTTGAACCTAACGCTTTATGCTGTTTTTCCATGGCTCTGGCGCATTTTAGTCACCCTTGAAATTGATTAAATCTGCTCTCGGTGTCTCGGTGGAAGTGTTTGGTTCGGGATACATAACGGGGAAACAATGCTGAGTCTGAGTGCGATGAAAGGACAATCTGTAACGCAGTAACTGTGATGACACCGGCTGGGTGTTTTTTTCCGGGACCTCTTCTGTTCTTGCGATTATGTTTCCGTAAAGAATCGGATTTAAGGACACAAAACCGGTTTCGTTCAATTGGTTCCGATTTTCGGACAGGCAACTTTTTCACAATTATTATTGGGCTATTTGGATATTTTACGATAGTTTCCTAAAACAAGCGGCTTATGTTTATTTTAACGTTCTACTTCAGCTTACTTCTTAAGAACTTCAGAATCCGAGGAATCGTTCTCGAGATCGCACCCAAAGCAAATAGCACGGAAGCGATGAAATCGTAAAATTCAAACCTTTTGTTTTCCCTGTAGTCCCGATGCAAAAAAGCCATGTTTTCCCAAGAAAAGTAGACACTCTCCGCTGCTCTACATTGTTTGCTCTCGATCGAGGAGAGAGCCTCCGATTCCGGTATGGTTTACACAGGCTCATAAATATTCATTCGACCAGCTCGTGCTTCTCATCAATCTGCCGAGCCGACCCCCTCGAAGACGGCCGTATTGAAGTATCAACCACACACGGATAGGTTTACCTCTTCGGGCAGCTCAACAAACACTTCTCATGCCTTCCGACAACATCACGCGGCCCGAAAGGGTTGTCGAAATGAAGACGACGGCCCCATCAAGATGACGGATGGTAATTTCATTAAAATGTAATCTACCGTGAAACTCAATTAAAATCAGTCGCTCGCTCGGTCCCTTCGAGTGGAGCGAATGTTCGCAAAAGATCAACTCACCCAATTGGCCATCGAAACTCATCGACATCGACATCGGGGCCCGGGCCATCACTTTCAAATCGATCACCCATCGCGATCCCGGCGCAGAGAGTGTGTGTCACTTGATTAATCTTCTCCTCTTGGCCGGGGACTTGGTTCTTGTCTTTTTACCGCCACCTGGGTGCGGCTTTGAAGCCTGCCGCTCGTTCGTCCGAAGAATGGTGGAACTTCCCTGTGCCGCGCCATCTAGGTCGCCACTTTGGTCCCTTCCCATGCGAAAGATTAGCGAATCTCGGCAGATGTCAATCGGCAGATACCGATCGGTGCGTCCTGATTTCGGGAGCAGTTCGATTGACTGGAACCAAGCCTTGCCGCTCTAAAGGCAGCTTCTTGCAGAAAGCATGAAATAATCCAATATTTAATACCCTGTGGGAACCGATTGCACTTTTGGGATCAAGAAATGTGACATTTTAAGAAAACGAAAGAGTCTTTCTCGAAAAAGAGTTCGAAATTTCGGGTTCACCGTTACTGCGATTGAGTAAAAAAGTTACGTTATTGTTCGTGGATCCTTTCGGAGTTTAGCCTAATTGTGCTTCTATTATGTTTTGCAAAGTTCATCCGTTCAAGTTGGAAAACGGAGCCAATGTTCGAAAGGTTTCGCTTAATTATCAACCCCAAAAGCCAAAAGGTGTTCCTGACCCGACCGCATCGGACGCTAACTTTGCGCCAAAAGTCCTTTCCGATAATTATCGGTTATTTTAGCAAAACGGTTTCCTTCTTCCTTTTGGAACCACAAGTCACCGAAAAAACATCTACGTATCGAACATCGAAGAACAATCGGTCCCATAATTAGGGTCGGGAACAAATTTCTTCCAACGCAAGAAAGTCACCCTTTTAGGCTGAGGACGGAAAACAATCAACCCTTGCCAATCGGGTTTGCTAATTTTTTATCGTGGGATTGGTGAGAAAAAAATAAAGAATCCCATTTTCTTTTTTGTATCGATCCCAACGGAAAAGGTTCCAACGGGAAACGAAGCGTGAAATGCAACTGCACGACGTAATTTTGTGGCTGATCTTGAACTTCTCTACAGCATTAGATCATTTTTTGCAGTCGAGTGATAACTCACTAACTCACTAAAGCGTTTACTTTTGGAAATTTGAACGAAAAAAGGGAAAACAATAGTCCCTTTTTCACAGTCAGTTCATGCATTGATCGTACACAGAAGAATATAAAGCGAATGTCCTGAGGCAACAAAAAACATCGTAACAGCATGAAGTCCCGTCCCGTGGGCTACGACGGGACGTGCTTCGGAGGCATTAAACCCAAAACTCGGGGCACACCACAAAGAGCGAAGGGCTTCCAAATGTTTCAACGTTTTCCCATGAAAGCATAATGAAGGCTGAGGCTGACCCACAATGGCCGCCGGCCGGGGAAAGCTGCCCGGGAGCATTGTTGGTTGACCATTCACAAAACGAGGTACCTGCTGGACTCGATCGCTGGTGATCCCACACCCGCCGGCCATTGATCAGGATCTCGGGCTCAGGCTGGCTGGATGCACCCAACATTTACGTGCGTCACTTCCTGGGATTAGATGCAGTCCCCAGGTTGCAGGACACGCCAGACAGACTGTCTGGCAAACAGCGGGTCAGTCCGGGCAGAAGTCAGGAGTCCAGACACGCCAGACAGTCTGTCGCCGGAGTCCCGCTGCGCCGGTGTCTCGGTGCGTCGGATGCTGCGTCCATAGATCGTCGACCACAAAGGCCCAGCGGAAAAAAGGTCGGAACGGTTTGTGTCGGAATGCGTGCCGTACTTGAGGCTCGGGAATCCTCTAGGTGCCGGTTTGGAAAGTGTCGTCAAGTCGCACCGAAGGAGAGCGTACCACGCTTGTTAGGACCTCGAAGCAACACTCAAGAAGAAGATCCCACAAATCACGTGTGGAACCAATAAAATGATTTAGAAGTCTCGAGTGAACAAATACGCACGCACAGTGCCGTTCCTCAGGCTCGTGGTCCTAAACTCACATTGGTGCAACAATGGACGATGGCCCACAAAAGGAAGACTCCGCTCTGGAGCCTCACTTTCTACGCTCGCCATCTTGAATCCGTGGATCATCCCTGCGTTGCCCGGGTTAATCCGTGGCGTAGCCCGTAAAAAGAAAGAGATACATAGACAAAAAATACGAACGCATCTCGAAAGGATGTCTGAGTTGTTGAATTGTCGATTGTCAACAATGCGACAATGCACTTCGAGTTCCCTTCTGGTTGGTCTCCCGAGGGAAAGCATAAATTTATGCAAATCCACGGGCAGACGGACATCGTTCTCGACTCGTCTTAAGCGACTCAATAGCGGAACAACAAAACTACAGCAGCACGCCCTTTGTTCGGTGGCAATGGAATTGTTGGAAAGAATACTTAAATTCAAGCGTGGATAACATTTGCCAAATCCTCAGACATGCTAATTGGAAACACTAAGCAATGGATTGTCTTCTCTTGCATAGAAGTATACAAATAACAAAATGCTTGTTACATAAATCTCGAATATCATAGCTGTCTTCCTTTAAGCCTTTTTCTTGCGAGGAACTTTTTTCACGAGGAATTGAAAGCGTAAAAGTTTCTCAACAAACGAAGCGTTAATGAAATACTATCATAGATCATGCGCCTCGGCGCGACAGTCGCCCGTTTTCTTTAGATTTCCCTAGAATACGACAACAATCAGTGGCCCCCGGAACAGCGCTAGCCATTTCGAACTCCTTTCACAATCAACCATCCCGAATCTAGATCGATCTTCGGCCTCTCCATTGTGTGCCGCGCATTGTGCGGAACTGAGCACAAGAAACGCGTTCAAAAGGGCAAGGAGGAGGACCAATATGCACATGCCACGGTCCACAGGTCGCGCTCCAGAAAACGAAAGGATTCGCAGCAACAGTGTTTCAGGCGATGGGAATGCTGCGAAAAGGATAACTCCCGGAAGCAGGCTGGCAACATTGTTGTTGTCCGCCAGGTAGGGCCATGTACAAAATCATAGCAGGGGCCAACAGAGATCGGTCGTAGCGAAAAACCGGAAAGAAAAACTGTCTCGCCCTCAGAGACAATGGGATTGATTGAATATTTATACCGCCGGAAACCGGAACCCTTTCTGCGAATTCTGGAGCACATACAGGCTCACACTCTGACTCTCTCTCTCTTGCTCTGTCTCTACAGGGTGATGAATGAATTTTCTCAATTACACATCGAAGCACAGTACGTGACAAACATGCTGGTGGCTGGGCTTTCGAGTTCGCAGAAGGGAAGACATGGTGACAAAACGAGAAGATTCGCACACAAAAAGGACTACATCCCCGGAAGAAGAATAATAGGGAAACATGTTGCACATTGCGTTCGGGACAGGAAACGTGTTTTGGCCAACCAAAAGCGCTCCGTTGTTTCCGATCTTTGGTTTTCTACTTTCAGCGATTGTTAAATCTCATGGTTTTGGGCCAAAAGTTCCACTGTCCTCTAAATTAACCTCCAAAGTGACCCCGAAAATGAACCTAATTTTTGTCACCATCATCGAACCGGCGCAGAGTGAAAGAAAGGTCATGTTCCAATCAGTACGCAACCCAGCGACCAGAGCACGCAAGTGACGCAAGCGTGCAGAACCGAAACAAAAAACAACTACACAAAACACACCATAAAACGGGCCGTAGTCCGGGGTCGTCCCGCGGGGCCGAGGTAATAATCTATTAAACGGATCCGGAAACGGATTCGAATCCCCGTCGCTCTCTCGTTCGCTCCGGACGGGGATGGGTGCAGTAAAAACCCATCAAAGGCGATCATCCGCAAAAAATAATAACAACCCCGAGACCCCGAAAACCCTTTTCTCGTTCCGAAAGGGATGCAGCATTCGAAACCGGAGCAGAAGATTTCGCAAAACTAGATCACGCAGGCGCAGGTATAAAATCAAGCGCCTAAGCCAAGGTACCAAGGACCCTGTAGTGCGGAAAACAGAGACAGAGGAGCCCCTCTAGAACCCCTTTTTCTGCATTGCAGAACACCTTTGGACCCTCGGTTGAATGTGTGAGAGTGTGTCTGTCTGCCGTCAGAGCCTTTGCTTAAAAAACAGCTTCAAACTGGGGACGCTTTGTTCGTTGATTATTTCTGTCCAACATTGTTATGCTAAGCCCTTCGCACGCACGAAACACGGCGTACGCAAGGCAGCGGGATTTTTCATTAGCCCTTTGCACCGAAACCCTTGTTCTCTGCCCGGTTTTCCATCTGCGGCAGGTTAGGTTATGCAACACATACACACGGCACGGCATGGCACGGAAGGACGAATCTGGTTTTGGTCTGGTTGCAACTGCAAAGGCCAGGATCTCGAATGGACTAATTACTTCAATTATTACATTGTTGTTGTACATTGCTTTTCATGCGAAGGAGGATTTGGGAAGGGTTTTCGTTTTTTGCTACGGTCCAAAAGGATCAGGTTATAGCTGGAGGTGTTTCGTAGCGAGATTTGAAAGGAATCCAAAGGCCAAAGGCTACCGGGTGTTGGTACACACTCACTGTTATTTTTATGCTACTGAATTACCGTAGTGAGACCACCCGGCCAAATAGATGGCCTGAAGGCAGGTTACGGCATGCTCAAACATTGCTCACACTTCAGTCTCGTTTATTTGCCTTCTTTTCAATTATGGACACGTTAGAGCGAAGAAGAGTGTATTTAATCTTTCAATTTAATTTCAATATCAGCATCCAAAATGAAAAGGGAGCATAACGTTCCCAGGAATGGTTCAGTAAATCATCTAGAATGCTACATGATTATCATACGGAGAAGCTTTGATAAATTCAACTAACTCTCTAATATCTAACCGTTTATGCTAACTAACGATGGGTTATAGTAAAAAAACACGACGATTATCCCATTAATTCAAAGCATTATTCCTGCTCACCATGGGTTGTAATCACGAGAAATAAACTAACAATCGTTTCGAACAAAACGGTCCATAATTTCGCTCATCATTCGGTCCCATCCAGCTGACCTCTAGCTGGCCCAGTTGCTGCCTTCATTAAATCTAATTAAACAAACCATGCAACAGCTGGATCGGCAACGACTTTTCGGGCGAGCGGTTTTTGTGATCCGCTTTTTCCCAGCCCTTTGAGCAAACACACGGCCACACACTCCAAGAAGGACGGATCTTCAGAACCGGAACTGGACCGTGCTTGGATACGACCGTGTCCCGGGGACGAATGCTGACCAGATGCGCCACGACGTGGACTGTCAAAAATAATTTTGACATAGTCTTGTCTAGGACACGGCAGGGTTAGCCCTGTTCCCAAGGACCACGAGGGCCCAACGGAGGGGTTTGTGATTAGCATTTCCGAAGCATCCCTTTCGCTCGATACGGCTTCGACCGGTGAAAGGTCCTCGTCTCGAACGACGTGAAAGTGATTCTGTTTATTTGTTTGCTTAACTTTTTGGCCACGGCCCGAGCCCGGGGGCCGTGATTTATGGGAAACAAACCATCGGCTTAAGGTCTGTGAGGTGAGCGACAAGAGTGAAAACAAGAAATTAATCAAGTCGTTAGCCGCCGTCGGGCCAACCAGGAAGGGGCCTCCTGGTTCGGTATAAATTACCAAAAGTCGAGCACGGGGCCAGTTATGCGCTTGATTCTCACACAAACGCAGGATGACCCCGGGCCGATTGTTGGGTCAATCGACGGTGCATCCAGGACACGTTTGACCACATCCATAACTGATCCTGCCGATCCGGGACTCTGGCGCGCATTCCACCAAACTGGCGCAAGAACCGGAAAAACCCCGGACACCGGTCGTTTACCGGATAGGAGCCATAAATTGAAACCTTTACGCCGTGCGTGAAATTTTTAGGACCTCTAATGCGCTGCTAAAAGCGTCATTAGACAACTCGTAAATATTTTGCCACAGAACCCCGTTGCTTTGCGCCACCAAAATCCTGAGTCCCGGCGCCGGTCTAAAATCGCAGATATTCCCAAGATCATCCTCGGCCCTGAACCGGAATCCTTCGATTATCGGCCCCGGAACGGAACGGTACAACCGGAACGCAATAAATTAGAAACAAAAACATTTTCCCGCCAATCGGAACCTGAAACATAGCGTATGGTTCGGGGCTTTCGTTTTAGCAGCCAGCAAAAAAGTGTATCAGCATTACCGATAACCCTTCTTTCGGTCAATCACCAGCATTCCAGCAGGATTGGATTGGCAGCTTATTTATGAGCTCTAAATAACGCACGGGGTCGTGATATAATTAAATTAGGCTCAAACAATGTAGTAAAACGAAGTCAGCCGGAGTCGAGTTGCGACTCTCTGCGCCTCTCGCACAGCATAAATTCTCTCGAACCCAATTTTTTGCACCGAGCTCTGAATTACGGTCCTTACCTGCAGCGCACTCGGGGTCCTCTCCGGGCACCAGGTTGTCTGTTAGATCCTCATCAACCGAATTCGTTCCTCCGTTCCGTTTTTTGCGTGGCTCATCATCAACGGCGGCCTAGAAAAAAAAAGAACGAGAGCATAGGGAACTTATGCGGTCCGTTGTTTGTGCGGCGAATCCCGGTGCCGATTGCGCCCGCTGATGAAGCACCTTTTTATGCATCGAATCGAAACACACCCCATTGTTTATTTCGCCGTTTCGCCCCGGCCCAGAGGGATTGTCTTATTGCGCTGCGTTCTTTGTTGTGCGCGGGAACATCAGCGGATGAAACATCAATCGGTTGGGCCGAGCATAGCTAATCGAGCGCGGCAATCCGAACGCGGCTGTTGATGTGCGGCTTTAATGCGTTCATTTTTTTATTATCATTGCTTGGTACGCCGGGAGTGGAACGAATGGTCTGTCTGAAACGATTACGGCTAATTGAACGATAAAGCTGTTGATTTCATGCTAATCATACCCGGCTTACGCGTTTAATATGTGTTTGCATCTTTTTGCTGAATGTTTTGGATATTTTTGGGGTTTTTATTCTACACTTATTGAAGTCCTGTATTGTATTTTTTTTCTTTTGTTTAATTTGTAAATAGCAGTCATTTTGTCGCTATTATTCAATTATCGGGAAACTGTCAAACCGAACTTTTAGTGATTTAGACTCAACATGCTAATTTAATGTAACTGTTTCTTACCATGTTGCCCTGAAGAGCATTATAAAAATGAGAAAAGCATGTATTGGGCTGGCACTGCTGTTGAACCTATGTCCAAATGAATTTAATATATGAGAGCAAAAGTTAAAGAATGTTTTAATAAAGATGTTAAATACAAACTGAAAGCATAACTTTGATTACCGATGTAGATCACTCAATGTTTATAAGCAAAACAAAATAAACAATCTGATTAATCCGATTCAATAGCACAAAACAAGTAAAAACTGTACAAAGTGTAGCTCGTATAACTTTTCAACGAAATCGAAAAGCACATCTGTTTGGCCAATATATAGAGAGAACAAATCTCACACAATAAACTCTCCGCAGTTCATAAAATCATACACGGAAAGAGACAGAGTGAGAGAAAAACAGAGAGAGAGAGACAGAGAGAGAAATAGGCAAGAGGCACAGTACACAGTCGGACCCCGTGGAAAACAATGGATGAAAAATGATTCGTTAGCTTAGGCCTAAACGTGCCCGGACGGCTCCGGGGCTTCTATTGACAACTAAACGGGCGGAAAAATAATGCTCGGGGAACAATAAATTTGTTCTCTGCGCCGAAAAGCGAAAAAAGGAAGAAAAACAACACACAACACAATAAAATAAATAACACAAAACATCAACCATCAGCGAGGGGGCCCCTTTCCCGGCCGCTCGCTCCATGACTGGCTTGCGAACAAATTGACCAACCGCGCACAATGGCCCGGCCAACACGATCGTTCGTGGGTCGATTTTCCCCCCCAGGGCACCTGACGGCCCCTGATCGCCGGTGGAAAACCCCGAACGACCGACCGATCGGTCGGTCAGGGCAATCCATAACACAACAAATCAGAAATGAGATGTACTTTCCGCATGATAAATGATCGCGCGGATCGCGCGGCCTCTTTCGACAGACGCGCGTCGACAGCGCTACAAATAGAGTCGAATCGAGTCGATCACTTCAAACCCCAAACCTATGCTTTGTTGGTGCTAAGGGTCCCCGCGGCCGGACGATCGATTGTGGAGAAAGTGAAGACTTCCAACTCAGACACGGGATTCCGACTCCGGAATGCTGCGTACGAATGGCACGATTCGTCGCCAGATTGCAAGGAGAGTCACCAAAAGAAGTACGGCCAACAGCGGGTCTGTGCCGATTCTGGCAACGAAAGGGTCCAGAACCTAGAACACGGGTCATAAATCTGCGCTCCGGGTCCTCAGATCCTCAGCCATCGTCCTCTGGCCTTCCTACGCTCAACCCTGATGGGAATTCCTTCGGCCCATAATGTTTACCCTTATTAGGGACCCGTCCACCGCCAGGGAAGCGGCGGGTGGTGGGGAGGAGGAGGAAAGAAAAACAGTTTTATTATCTGACTCTGGCCATGGTTCGGCCTCTATTGTTCCTATTCCTGCTCCGGACCGGACAATGGCTGAAGCTGAAGCCTGAGCGTGGACTCGGAGTCGTTGCTCCGTTCCCTGCTCTGCCACTTTGCCTACGGCCTACGGTCTGCAGCCACCTAATGGTGGTTCCAGCACGTCTGCGGCGGCCATCGCCGGAAAACTAGGTGCCAGTATGTCTGGCTCGGCTATCCCGGGTCGCTGTCCCGTCGGATCGCCAGGATCACCACCCTGAGTGGACCCTCAGGGGCCCTCTTTGGGCGATCGTTAGCTTGCTGCCGGAGGAATGCTGCTCCGGGGGCTCTCCAGGAGCCCTCCTGCCGCGCTTCCACCGTTCCTTCGCAGACGAAGACGCGGCGCACGAGCAGGAACAAAAGCTGTCATAAATAGCCCGTTCTCCGTTGAGGATGGAAAACGAAGCGTGTAACATTCCGCATGATTGAAATGATCGATGCAGGAGATAGAAGGGGCCCCGGGCGAGGGAGATCGGGTGGAGGACGACCGGCGGCCGGCCTGAAAGATGATAAATCAAGGTGTGCGCGACCACAATGGAGGAGCCGACTTTTTACACCTTTCCTAAAGAGGTGTTCCTCGAGGTCCGCCAAGTCGACAAGTTCCACGGGTGGATTGCGCAAAGGAAGCTGTCTTAGAAATATATGTGTCTGTTTGAAAGTCGTTCCATTCCGGCCGCAGGATTACGGCCGCTAAAGAGAATGCATCTGGCGGAACACTTTGCTTTTGACAGTGTCAGGGGATTTCCAGATTATTGTTCAGATATTGTCGAGATATAATTGAAACAAGGGAAGCATTTGGCTACACTTTCTAAAGCCTATCGCAAAGATGCCGTGATCACTGATCTATCTGAGACATCAGCAAACTCTGATCAAACTTGACGCTACTAAACCATAAATAATAGAGCGTTACCATAAAATCATTCGTCAGTTAGTCCGAGTTTCTGCTTTTCAAAATAGCAAACATTTAAGCACTTCGATAAACACTAACACCTTTTGGCAGTTCATCACCTAACATTACAATCAGAAAGCATTGACCATGGAAAAGAATGTTGAAAATTGCTGCACAGTTTGCCTCTTTTTGAAATTGTTACACACGATCAACAACAAAAGCGAGGCAGGCAACGGCCATCGGGACGTGCAAACACAATTGTTCACCATTGTTTCGGCCCACATAAGCCACCCGTGTCTCCTAAAGAAATAAAGTAACGGCATGAAAGCGCTTCTCGCTGCGGGAACTCTATCGCCCGTGTTGGTTGATTGTAATGTTTGCACAGTGATCAATCCGAGCTAACCTTCGCACCATTTGTTGCCGGCCAATTTATGAATCTTCCCCTTAGCATTGCTTTCGAGACGGCTCACCCGAACAATGGTGCCCAAACTGGCACCAAAGTAATCCGTATTCGCAGCCTCTTTTAGGTGCTCTCAAGTGCTCTCGATGGCCCAGGCGATGTTAGCCACTCGCAGGCCGTGTTGGGCCTAATGTTTTGACTTTTGACCACGGTCGTAAAATGTCGCCACAGGGTGGCCACCATCGGCATTCACCGAGCGAGGCATTCTCGAAATTTTGCACACCTGTCCAACAGATTGAACATCTGGCACGGAACCATCCCGGGCTCGGGCTTTGGGCGTCACGCTGGGCTCAGGTGCTTTGTTTTAGCTGCAGCGCGACCGGGATTCCCTGCCAGGCCACACTTCTCCGCCCGTGAAATCATCGTGGGTGATACCGTCTCGACCCACCAACAACCTTTCGGAACGACATCCGGGGAACGCGGAGGTGGCTAATTCAATCATAAAAACTAGAAATTATTGTAAAACGCGCCGCAGCGCACGGCCGGCCGGTCTGTTTGATGCCGCCCGGAATAAAATAGATTAAATTATGCAGCCACTCTCCAGAACGGTCGCTTCTTGTGATCCATCGGCGGCCGTTCGATGTTGTTTCTAGCTCTCTCGAAGCAAAAGAAAACCTCGATCGTTACTGAGCGATAAATGTCTTCCTGCTGCCGCCACCACGAGCATAGTGCGAACGAGAGGCAACAGTTTTTCATAAATATCTCCCATTGCTTAAAGCGGTGCTTGACTTCTGACACTCCGGGTCGTCCGGGGATCGTTGTCAGAAAACACGGAGAATCTCGTCCCAGCAACCGACCGATCGACTGGCGGAGATCGGCGTCGGAGTTTTATCACCTCGAAAATGAAGCCGCACAAAGCTGGACGGACACGTCGGATGCAGTTTTATGCTGCAATCCATCATCTTCGGTTTTATTGACCGTTCGTGATGGAGGGATAAAAAAACGTACAACGGACGAACCTGCGTGAGTCTGCGCGGCTTACAACCTTACCGACCGTCGGGCTTTGAGGTGTTTTTGGTTAATATTCCCCGTGTTTCACGTTCTGTCCGCGTTTTGTCGCACCTATTAAAATTCGTTCACTTCGGAACGGGTTGTGTTTTGCTATTGTTCCGAATCAAATAACCTGCTTTGCTCGTGGTCGGTGCGCCAATCGAACCTAAACAATGCCAGTCGGAACTAGTCGGAAGCAATGGCAGAAAAGGGGGTAAAGCGTATCGCCCACGGGCCGTAAAATTGTGACGCACCCCAAAAACTCACCATCCTCAACGCAAACACTTGTTTGCGTTCGCACAATTGTGTGACCAAAAATAGAACACAGAGCGCCTCGGGGACAATTGGGGGGCGCATCGGCAGAAACAAAATCGAGCACAATCGAGGACCGCACCAACGTAATCCACCATCCATTCATCTCATTTATCAATGACGGCGGGACCAGACAAAGGATGCATTTTTTGTGCATTTGCCGGGAGTGCAGATGTGGGATGGGTTAGTTGATTGGTTGATAATGTACAATGAAAAGAATTTTCCATCAACATCAACAACACAATGCAAAACAAACGCGAGCGAGCGCTCTCTGGGTGAGAACCCAGACCCCAGTGAGGTCCAAAAATCGGCCACCACTGCGGGGATGGATGCGTTCAAGCGGCACGTACGGAAGGCAGAACAAAATGAATTAATAGAAGAAAAAACTGTCAACAAACATAAACAACGGGCCACGGGCGGCTGGACACCACCGACACGCCGTCTAGTACATTATTATTTTCGCTCCCAGCCATTCTTATGCTCCCCGACCGAGGGCACCCCAATCCCCGTGGTTAGCATAAAACAGGGGGTTTTCGTTGGAGTGTTGGAAAATTTTAAACGCCGCTTTACACTCTACAACAATAGCCGGAACGGGTTGACCATCGGCCTTCGCCCTTCGAAGGCTGTCAGTTTAGAGACGGATTACTCACGGGTTATGGTTATGGTTCGGAGACTTTTCGATTCCTATCGTACCACGTGTGCCCACGCGAGTTCCGCCATTAGACTAAACTTAGAAAAAAATTGCAAAAGTATGCAACATTGCAACAAGAACTTAAAACTTGCTTATTGGAAAACAACAAACCCCTGCCCGCAAGGAATGACCATCTCGAGGGTCCTCTGTGTACGGCCTTCTCTCAACCTTCATCAATGAAACAACAACACTCCATGCGTTCCGTCTCCGTTTAGGACCTCCTCAGGGAATAGGTTAAATAAAGACCACCTCTCGAGTTCGGTCCGGTGTTGGGCTCGTGGTGATTTCGAAGAACTCAAATTATGAAAAAAAAACATTCGGATGAATGAGTTTACTTTGCTGTTGACGATGATGAATGAACGCGAAACACTTCTCGAGAATGCTGAAGCTGAATGAAGGACATCATTTTTTCGTTCTTCTGTTAGATGAATCGTGAGCTCACAGCATCACTGTCTTTTCTTAGTTTTGTGGGTCTTCTTGCAGCCATCACGAGATTGCCTATTACTCAGTGTAAGTTTTTCACTTAATTCACTCTGCAGTTGCTGCTTTTCGAATCTAAAGTTTGGAAACCGTGCTCCATCAAACGAAGCGCATTCAGGGTCCTTTCTCTTAACAAATAGAGGCAAAACACACACAACACACCTCTTATACAGCTGAATGCCAACAAAGTAACAGAATGGGGTTCTGTTGAGCGCAACAATATCATTTTATTTCTTCCTTTTTGCAAAACTGAATGCAGCGCATTCAGCGTCAACAAGGAGAGTTTGAAAGAGATAGGGAGAGAAGTTTTCCTTTCGAAAGCAGAAAACAACAGACAAACAGATGCGGACGGAGAATCCATCCTCGCTTGCATCCACTTACATGTTGCCGGAGCATAAAACGCGAACCGGGAAGGCGTACCCTCCTAATGCTGGTCCGTCTTGAATGCTGAACGTAGAACATTAGATGCACCGCCATGCTTTCAGTTCCATTTCCTCTCGCAAAGCATAATGCCCTGAATGCCCCCACAATGGAGAATGCCTTCACGTGGTGACGGGGAGGCGCATAACCGGTAGCAGGAAAATTATGCCTTCGCGTCACGTCCAATGGGGCCCCGGCTTTTCAGCTTTTCATCGTCCCCGTCAGACACTGGGCGCCTTTCGGTGCACCGAAGAGTTTCTTGCAACAATTGCCGTGCGCTGCTGCTGTTCTCGGTCTTCCCATTCATTAAAAACTTCCAACCTCTGTCTGTGGCCCCCGCCTCCCCCCTAAAATGGGGGGACCAAAAATGCAGTTATAGTGCAAGGATTTGCAACGAGAAAACACAGAACGCGGCGCCAGAAACTTGCAGCACTTGAGCTACAAAATAGTAACTTTAGTAACTAGGCTCCCTGAACTGAATATCGAAACTGAGTAACGGTGAACCGAATGTAGCAAAACATACTTTCCTTCTTCCTAAAGAGACGAAACTATTTGAGAAAAATATAAACTAATTTTATAAACCAATCAAATCGCTTCTACCAAAATGTGTCACCCTGTTCGGGCTTTCTTTCATTCCTTTCTTATTTTTAATACAAAATTTACCATCCAACCCATACAGCCAGCAAACGTTTCCTTGCCCGAGACTGCCAAAGCTGGGGTGACATAATGGTTTTGTGCGCACAAGCGACTAAAACAAATGGAACTTTGTAGCCATTTTCTTTGGCCATCAGTAAACGTGCGCGCTGCCAGACAGTCTGTCGCCGTCGTGCACCGCACAAAAAAGGCTTCCCTGGTAACCGGGAAAATCCTGGCACGCCTGGGAGTACCTGCTCCGACAGCAAATCCGACACGATCCTCTTACGGCGCTCCTCCTGACGGTGTCCGTTCGCAGAATTCTTTCCTCTTCTGCTGCTGCTGCCCCCAACAATGACGGGATAAATGGTGAAAAGATCTTATGTTTCGCATTCTCCCATTCTTTGGCCATTCTCTCTTTTCATTGGACTTACTCGCACACACGTGCCCGTGGACCGTACGTCCCAACCCGTCCGAAAGCTCGCGCCGAGGAAGAAGAAAAGGCGCAGATAATGCTCTGCGACCTTCGTCTCCGGAGTATGCTTCGCTCCGGAACGGGACAGGACATTTCTTGGGCGACTTTGGCCATCATCCGTATCCCGAAACCAGGTTGAGTCGGACACATTCATCCTTTGGTGTGCGCGCGCGCGCCGACAGAGAAATGTGAAATGAGATAATTTATCTTATTTTTATGCAAATTTCTTTCACCACCACAAAGACCGATACGGATTTGTGTGACGCCCGCGGTGCCCTTTTAGCTTTTAGCCGAAGGGCATAGAAAGCTGTGCGCTTCATTTATCTTCCTCCGCCGGCCATGCAGGACTCGTCATAAATGGGATGGGCTGTCAAAAGGCCACCGTTCCCAGGTTGGTCCCATAAATAATCGCTGCATCTTTTCGCACATCACGCGTCCGGGCGACAGTTGAGCTGCAAGCTGGGCTGTTACTTCGGCAATACATTGAAAAGAAAGCTTTTCACATTTTCACTCAGATGAATCTGCGCAATCGGAAAATTAGTTTAAAAAAGCCTCCTCTTTATAACATCTCTTAAAGGGTTCCATTGTGCCGTTAGAGCAAAGCATATTCAATAAACGCGCGGTGTCCAATCCCTCTGACGGGGAAGGCTAATACCGACGAGATCCGTGACAGGTGCAGCGCATCAAGCGCACACCTCATGCTAGTGAGCCCTCTTCACCGGGAATCAATCCTCGGGACGATGCTCCCGCGGCCAACGGAACGCTATCGCGATCCAATGCTCTCTTCTCGTGTAGGAAAATCAGAAAATGGGAAATCAGCAGCATTCTGCCCCCAAACAATCGAACGCATCGAACTCCCTCCTGGGGTTGGTGGACAACAATGGACCGCACACAATGGGTTGGGAGGGTGCATTCATTTCCTCGGGCTGTCACCGGAATCGCAGCCGGGTCGCAACATCGCAACCCCCTTCGCTGATGCTAATGCTGAGACAAGCCCAATAATCAATAGCGAACGAACAGAGCGAGCGACAGTGATGTGCATTTTTCGTCGCCAATCGAGGCGCATAACATTTGGCCGTCCGATATACTGCGATACGAACACGTTGTTTATTCTCCCAAAACTTTATGAGAATGAGAAAAGAATGTCGTCATTTGAAAAGTGGCTCATGACTGTGTTGCAATTGAAATAAAATAATCGAATATCACAACGAAAATTAGACATTTTCGTGGTCTTTCGAATAAACAACTAAATCAGCCGCAAATAAACAACAATCCATCGCACAATAGATAATGAGCTGTTTGCTGTTTTTTTCTATCTATTATCCAACATTAAATTGAATTCATTCGTTATGAAAACAACTCGAATTTGTATGGGCTCCCGAACCGGGGACCAATTTAATGACCTGTCTCAATCAAACGGGTGCTGCAGGTGTAAAAGCCACCGCGGCAAAGCTTTGCAAACACGCTCCTGCCTTTGATCAGCGAAAGAAACGGGTTGGTTGAAAAGAACCCACTTTTATGCAGCTGAAGAGAAACAATAGAGCCCGAGAGCCGAGCCGATGCCATAAAAGTATGCCCAAAGCGCAAACAGGATACCGTATAATAAGAACCGTGCCGTTCAAAGGACCACCACCACCGATCCGTATCCGGTCTTTGATCCGCGCGTGTGGCGCACTTTCCTTTTCCCTTTTCCGGGGCCATTGTGGTGCCCGAGCCCGTTGGCCGTGCCGGCGAACAAATGCGAACCACGATTATTGGTACACTCGAAGAAAGCAACCATAAAAATAGCTCGTTTTCCAATTGGTGTTATTTGCCGGTAATTATGCCAAGTTGGCGAAAATGTTCCACCCTTTTCTTCGGTGGGGCTTCGGCGGGCAGCTGATGAAAGTGGTGAAAAAATATGTATGTGGTTCACACGCCCAGTGGTGAATTTTCCGCCATTCTTCTTGGCGGAAACTCATTAACGCGGTTGTGTGCCGGTTCCAAGGACCAAACGAGAGTGTAGTAGTCGACTTTTGGGGGCATTTAGAGTGCTACTAGTATATTCTTACATAAGTTCAACAGATTGGGTTCCATTGGGCTCCGCCTCAACTTCAGGATGGCACGGACGAGCGAGCAAACAGCCAGCATTGCAGTGCGACAGCATAAAAAGACGCGGGATAAAATCTATCTATTGGGCATTGCACCAAGAAAACATAAAACGAAAAATCTTCGTGAGTGAAATAAAACCTAGTCTCCAAAACCCGTGACTTGAGAATTTTCTGGGAACAAATCTGTCACCTTCGGTGAATGCCAATTAGTAGTGCCAGCAGCAGTAGTAGACGCAATTGCTACAATTCAACGAGCTACCTCTCTGGGCGCACCTCAAGAAAAAATAGGAACGCCTGAAACAAGCAGCAACCTCTTGCGTTTGTCTGGCCCGACCTGGGATGCATCCTGGTTGTTCGAGTGTGTGGCGTTGCATTTCGCGAGTTGCAGTTGATTCGTGTGAAATGCGATTTACGGAAGCGTTGACAAGTGGTGTTCAACCGAGGAGCGTCTGCTGAACGGCCGACCGGCCAGCCAGCCAGCCAGCGCCTCTTAGAGGTTGGTGCCGTTGAAGAAAGCATCGCTTTGCACCGTCACATAAAAGCACACCCCATCAGAGCATACACATGCTTTCATCCGGCGCGTGACTCAAGAGTGTGGCCTTCACCAGCGCCTCCCGCGGCCCGGCCCAGTGTGTTCTGGGTCGGATTCTGTGTTTCAGTGCCCCCCACAGGATGCCTGCCAGTCACGGTGGAGGCTTTGATCTCGTTTCGCAGTACCCACCGAGCGGCAGAAGCCGGCTTCGAGCGCTGAGGCGCGCATGAAAGCACACGGAAGGCGCTAGGTGCCGATTCTTGAGGCCTGAAGCGGCTCGGAGCGCGATTAATACACCAGTCATCACCTTCAAAGGCTTCCTTCTGTACCGCACAGCATAAAAGCCCAGCAATTAATGGTACTGAAAGGTAATTGACACGCGGTGATGATGCCTAATGATTGCTTCGTTACTTTCGTAAAATAAAGCACACTTCTGGAAATGTCGCGCCCCGGGTTAGCTGAACCGTGCAGCAGGCTAAGGCTGGCACATTTTACGCCGAGAGGTGCCAAATTACTTTGAGCGTCGTAAAATGATATAATATCTAACCCGTTTCTGCTGCAGCGCGTTTGAAACATTTTAGGAAGTATTATGCCGACGACACAAACCCATTTTTCCCGGTTCACCTTAGCCCCATGTTACTCGCGTTAGTTTTACAAGGGCCCATAACTAGCAAAAGGCGTAAGGCGTTGCGTGCATGCACAACACAGCATTCCACACCATTTTTATGCTCATGCTAATTCGACAAATGTGCGGCCTATCAGAGAGTCGTAAAGTGATAAACCATTTTTACAGTTCCCGTGGGCCACGATCGGCCAATGCTTACCGGGTATCTTGGGTGAACTGTTTTAACCTAACGATGTCGAAAAGTAGTTCTACTTTCTCCCGGGTCAACCCATCGACCTGCTGCTCAGCACGCGCGTGACCTCTTTACTTTTCACTTCACAACTAAGCTGAAATTAATTTCCTAGTTGCCTTTTAATTGCTTTCCTGTAAAAATATAATTAAAATTTTTTCAACAAGAGCCATTGATTCAGTGAAAACTTAAGATTAGGACGCTATCGCTATTCAGCCGCTAAAATGATCGTTGAAAAACATGTAACAATTTCAAAAAAACATTGTTGTTCCCCGCATAGCCAAGGACGGGCTCCGTGCTGCCAACGGAAACCCATCCCCAATTGGTCACGAATGGTAATAAATTTTCGCTTTTTCTGCGGGAGAAAAATAAATTTTAATCAAACCCCCGGCGCAAACCAACTCACCCATTGGAGCCCCATTTTTCGCACCTCTTTTCGATCGGGACGACGGGGCCGCGATGGAATGTCTAACCGGTTGGCGATGGCTGCCGATCGGCTCGAAGGAATCCACAGTGCCGGGGCGCGACCCAAAGTGTCAAAAGCGAACCCCGTAGCCAACCGTGACCAGTCATCGGCAATTAAGGCATTCGCTGCACACCTCGTGCCACACCCCACGGAGTCACAGTGGGCCCAGTGGAACAAGAAAAACAGTGGTTTATTTTGGCATTCTACTAAATCAAAAAATAATACCCTAAAGAATGGAACCCAAATCGGGTCGGATGTGTGTCGGAAATGGAGGCGGACTTTGGGAGTTACTCTTGGAGTGGATAAAAAAAAAGAGGACCACAGAAGCACCTTCCTCCATTGTGAAGTGACTCCTTTTCCCTCTCTCTCTCTCTCTCTGCATCAAGGAATCCGAGGCCACAAGGAGCACCGTTCGGAGGAAGGCACTACAGTGTTTCGGGCCGCGCGAAGGTGCGAAATGATTGGGAAGAAAATTTGAATAAAATGATGAAATTAAAGTTCTCTTCTTGGCGATCGCGAGCACCCGCGGTGCGGCACATTTTATCGTGCAGTTACGATGCTATTTTCTGGACCAATCAACATTTATGATGCGTGGTCGCGCGTTGGTCGAAAAGTATCCCTCAATTGGCCCCGGCACAGCTGACTGAATGATTATTTGCAAACAGAATATTATCAGGGATGAATTAATTAATAACTGGAGTTATTAATATGATCAGCTAACATTCAACAAACAGCATAATTTCACAGGTTTTCTTTATCAACTCATTTTTTTCCGTGTACTCAACTTTTCGATCAACCTTCAACCAGAAGCCATCGCTGGCGCGGCGCGACCGAGAAATCATTGTTTTCCGATTCGTTTTGCATATCAAAAGCCCTCTCTCTGCGGCCACTGCTCGGTGGACTGTCCCAGAGCCCCAGAAGGAGTAGCCCATGCCACGGACAGGTTGGCAAAACACGCACGCCCGAAACCCGAACGCGGGCTGACGCGGACGTCATGGCGCGATTTAAATTGCTACTGAAATGCTATTCGATTTTAGTTTTACCACGGAAATTTATTATTTTATTTTTTAATTTCTCCACCATCGCACCCAAGGGGCCGGCAAGGGGGGCAAACGGAGCGGAGGATGACACGATTTACAACAGCGCTTCTGACGGTTCCGATGCCCAGGCTCGAGCGCAACATAACGGCACGGGATCGTCGCCGAAAGCGCCGCTTCCAGGGTTCTTTGGATCCACTTGCAACTTTAGACTGAGTGTACAATTTGGACAGGTCCACTCAAAAAACGGTGCGTCAAGCGCAACATAAAACATTAGTCATTTAACATGATCCATAGAATGTGTCCTTACAAAGCTACATAAATATCACCGAAGCTCTCCTTCTTTGCTTCGGCTTAATTCGAATAAAGCATATTTAATTCCTGCTGGTGGTGAGTATTATTGGGCACCGACTGTACCTCCGATCGTTTGCGATCAGCACACAGTCAGGCACAGCTTTTATCAACACCAGTCCCGCTCACCATGGGGTCGCTCAATTTCATTTTTGGAGATTGTTAAATGGAGAAGGATACGAAATCCTAATCCACTGGCCACGAATCCGCATCGCGTAATTTTGTGGCGATCGTGACACATACACCTGAAGTCTTCTTTGCCCTGAAGACCATCCTTAATGCCTGAGACCTCTTTTTCCGCACTCAAAATTTCGAAGCCAAGTGTTTCCCATAAAATAGTCCAAAATATGAGCCGGTCGCTGCCGCTGTGGTGCGTGGATATTCCTTTTTGGTATTTTTTGGGTCAGTAATTGACTTCGCTGACCTTTCCCCTTCGAGTGTCGGAACGGGCCATGACTGCGATTGCGCTAATTTACGGCCGTTGATCGACTATTTGCACATAATTTCGACAGTTCGACACATCAACGCAGTTGCAGGATGCGAAGGGCGAAAGACCCCGGGCTACGGGCGCACTGACAGCGGCAGCAGGGAGTGTGATTTATGGGCGCAAATATTTACGTGCGCGTTCGGCCCTCTGTAACGGCCGATTTTCGCGCAGCAAATTGCAATCACCGATATTGTGTGCACCGGATTGCAATGGATTGTGGCGCATTGTTTATTGTGTTGATTCACTCTCTTCGAGTCCGGTGCATCACATTTCTTCGTAATTTTCGTTGCGCATCGAACGAAAAGAGTGATATGTTTCGAAAGTGCACGCCATGAAGGCATGAAAACGGTTCAGTAACGATATCCAAAACCAAAAACCATAAATACCGGTAACCATTCCGTCCTTTATGTACCGTAAAATCGGACATTGGAAAGTCCTTATCTGAAGATGTTTCACTAATGTACAACCTTTTTTCATATCTGTAACCTTCGAAGGATTAGCATTGACACACGCTTCAAGCTCGTGGCAAGACATTCCTAAGAACGGCAAGGCCAAAATGAGTTGTAAATCACAACGTTGGTCCCATTTGCTACCACTTCCGGACCATTACGTTCCATCGTGGTGAGAAACATATTTTGAGCAAAAATTCTAGTGGCCTTCACTCCTTTTGGACCCTGTCTGGTCCCTTCGACGACGTCATGGGTCCGTCATCTTCCGGAACAAACCAACCGGGAATGGCGAAAGCAATTATGTGACTATTTCTCGGCCGAATCCTTACGGGTGACCTTCAAACCCTGAGTGGGACGAGCGGAAGGACACGCGCGCTGTCACCAGCATTAGCATGCCGGCACCATAAATGTCCGGAGGTCCCCATTAGTTGGCGACGGCAGCGTCCCTCGGGATGGTCTCGTAACCGGACACTCGTAAGATTAGAACACTTCCTGATCACGGTTGGCCAACGGTGTGGTCCATTTTGGGCTTCGAAAACCAGTTCTTCGGCTTTAATCAATTTCCGAACAGCAAAGTCCCACTGGGCCGCAACTGACAGTGCGTCTAGACTAATTTGCAGCTTTGCGGTGGTGCTGTCCTTTTGGCGACAACAATCCCTGCTTTCAACTGATTTGGTTGTCAAATAAATAAGAAATACTATTCCAAGAGAAGAGCAATTTTTGCTCGTGTCAGTACTTGTGGTGCAATTGTCCCCGAATTTCCACAAAAGAAGCTCAATTTCGTACTCAGTGTGTGCGTCAATTCTTTCCGAAGCTTCGATGCCCACAATCAATGCCAATTCTCCACAGACATTAGGCTGGCTTAGGCACGCACAATGGACAGTTCGAAACGTGTTGTCGTAATTTAAACAATGATGGTCGCTTTTGTGTTCCGAACCAGATCCGAAAACGTTCCGAAACAACGAACACCCACGTCGAGACCGCGTTCCACAAGGTCCTAAATCCCTCGACCGAGAGAGAACGTCTGCCGCACATGTGTTGGACCACCTCAAGTGACAATGTTTCGCTTCTAATGTGGAGGACATTTCCTCGAATGTGTTCGCCCTAACAAAAAACCATCCAAAAACAGAGGAACAATAGCTGACACTGTTTAAAATTCCGATGCGCAATAAAGCTCGAGGCGAGGCCCGTGGGCCCGTGTGGCGCAGCAAGCCACCCAGGACATGCGCATAAAATCACTGTGCGCCAATATGCAACGCAAAATAGGGTCAGGCCAAGAACAATTCCCGTGCGTATGCTGGCTGAAAGCTGCAACATTTGCCACGCTGCGTTCCGGAGACTCCGGGAGATTGGTCCGGATGCTGGTTTTCTGCCACGTTCGGAACCGATTCCGCATTGTTTCCTTTGTGTATGTCACACGGCTACGAACGAATCGGAAAGGACACTCAAAGGATCGAAGTGGGAAAAATGCTGCAAATTGAGGCCAACCAAAGGTCACAAATCACGCTGCGCAACTCACCACCACGTGGCTCGAGAATTGCAAATGAGAGAGGCGATCTCTGCCTCGTAAGCAGCCGTTTTTTGTGTGCTTAATTGAACGAAAATACTTGAAAAGACTTCGGGAACATATTGAGCAATTTAAAAATCAAAACTCACGGGTAAGAATGTCCAAGAATGTGTCCTTGTTTACGATGGCTGATGTCTGGTGAGGCGCGTTTTAGTTCTATCTCACTCTCGTACGACTGATTAACTGATCCATCATTTGGCGAGCTTCCTCGATGTCCGAATCGGGTGAAATACTTTCTTCTGCACGTTTCGCAGAATCCGACACATTCGTTGGAGAAGGAGTCGTAGGAGAAGTGTTCGTTGTAGTTTCCACGGCAGACGGAGACTCGGCGACAGCTTCAACCTTATGGTTGGCCGAGTTTTGACCATTCCGACGTGTTCGATCCAACCATCGGCGTAACTGCTCCGCTAAGCTGTCGGGAGATCTTACACGCATCCTACCGTACTCGGTCATGGAAACTCGCGAATGGATTCCATCTTTCTTGGACATGATACCTGCACGGGCACAACTCGAGATAAAATAGCACGAACCAGGAACACTGACGATTGTTGAAGTAACCGACACAGAATACAACTAAAGCAGCACTTTGCGGCAAACAGCCAAAATCAAAGTGTACTTCGATTGACCTTCGATTCATAGCTTGCCTGAAACGAACGAACAAACTGCAATGGCGATGACAGTTTAGATTTAGATTTAAAATTAGATGACAATTTAGACAAAAAGAAAATAAACAAATATGTGAAATAGAACTTGAATTTGAAAAGAAAAGTTGTGATAAGTTGTATAAAATGAAAACGACCATTTTGTTGATTTAAAAAATGCCGACCAGAAATTCAACCTTGACTGGCAAGCAAACGGCACGGCACAGTTTGCTCTTTCAACTAATTATGAGCCGAAAGAAGATGAAAACAACTTCCACCGAGCTGCCACGCCGCGAAACAATCGTGCCAACTGTGTGGGTCCACTGTTTGCCCACGGATTAACCTCAGTCTGGCCGGTTGTTTGTTTCAAAAATTGGCCAAACATGAACAACCCGGCCCGGATAGTGCCACAATGGCGCCCACAAAACGTGAGACACAACAACGACGCAACGACCAATGTTTATTTTACGTTCGCTTTCGACTGGTCATATTATTTGTGTTTTTTTTTTTTGTTTTAAAAGTTACCACTCGGCAGAGAAAAAATTAAATTATCAATTTTATTCGCTAAAGGACGGTCATCTTCAGGACACCATAAACATTCCCATTTTGCAGTGTGGATGCACCACAAAGTTAGACACGTCATCGACTAGACAAGAAGTTACCCGTTCGTTGTCCGTAAGATCAGACTACGATCAGCTCAAAGTGTGATTCTAAAAAGTCTCCTGACCGGCTTGTTGACCGTACCAATTACGCTAACCCTTTTCCGCCGATTGGCACTCAATGAGTCGCGCAAAAGAAAACGGGAAAACGGGTGGGGAATTCACGGTCCCTCCTTCCTAGGGGCGTCTGGGCGTCATGCGCAGTTGTTGCAGAGTCGGCGTCGGATTGTTTGCCCTAGCTTCCGGCCTCACCGGAGAGCCACGACCAGAGGTCGGCCACGCAACCGCGGGCCGGCGCTGTTAAGACAATCAATTAGTATCAATTTACTGCTCTGGAAATAATAACGCAACCCACTCTGGCCCGGTCAACATGCTAATGGAACGGCCAACAGCGCCCGTGGTGTGTGCTGGAATGTGCACGGACCTCACTGGTCCGTGGTGTAGGTGCGCGTTCAACCCGAAGACGTTCCTTCTCGGACCTCCGCCTGGATCGACTTTCTTCGCGTTTTGTTTCGCGGACACTCCGGTGCCGTCGCGCGCACTTGTGAAATGGGGAACGGCGCCTGTTGCCTGTTGGTTTTTTCGACTTTGACTTTGTTTGCCTTGTGCGTGGCGTAACGTCGCGGCGGTAGAAAAACATACACGAACCGTTCTTCTTCCTATTAACTGGCTGCTCCTGTGATTTCATCGTTGACCGTCGTCGGCGACCAAACGGCTTCCGCGATAAACGCAACAATAAACATCGACCCATCGGTCTAGTGGCCCTCTAGTTGAGACCAACTTCCTTCGCCGTCTTGGCGTCAGGCGCCAGTGGCAAAACACTGTATGGAGCCTATTTGCTTGTTTGCCGTGCTGCCCTGAGCTTGCCCCTTTTTGGGGTACTTTGTTCCCCGGTAGTCCCGGTAGCTGCTACCTTTTCGTATTTTTTTTTCTGATCAAACTTTTCGAACGTTTTTGGTGCTAAGAAATCAGAACACGCGCTTCACATATGGCCGACCTGTTAGCTGTGTTTTGATAAATGGCGAAAACACGGCCCACAATGGTATAACACGACCGTTTAGGAAGGGAATTGTGCTCCGATAAAGGCCCAAACGAGGCGTTAAAAAATGTCCATTCTCAACACAACAATCACAACATGATACACATGAGCATTTCAGGGAACACACGCCGAGCAGAACGAATGGATCGAGTAAATATCAAAATGCTCGCTACAAGATTTAAGAAAAATGATAAGTTTTTGATTAAAAGAAACTGTAAGGTTTGGAACACACTATTAAACTAATGTTAACTAAAAGAAAAACAAGAAAGAAAAAATAAAAAATGATGATAAGTCCCACCTCTTACCCCTGCATAGGTTTGAGAAGGACGGATTTATCTATCGATAGTTACATATAACAATAAACGAGAGGGGGCGTGGGAGCAATCTCTCCAGAACCATGGCATCTAGCTTTACTCCTTTCGTACAACGGTCGCCATCCCTTAAAGTGTTGGACCATGACAATGCATGACATCCTCCACTGAAGGGAGGGTCCACTCTCCGGAGCGCCGCAGGTTTCTCTTGCTCTGTTTGTAGTGCACACCTACAGTTACCATTGATTGATAATGTGGTGCCACCCCCGATCATCACAGCCTGATCATCTGCTTTTAGCTAATTGACACCAATGATTCTATTCGTACAGAATGCCCACCACTTCCTCATTTGCGCGCGCGTGTCTCAAACCTATCTAGACTCTTTCATTCTATTTATTATTAAAATTTTTCATATTCAATTTCTCAATATTTTTTTAATCTTATCATCACCATAATCAAAGCGTATGATGACAAGCACAGTTTCGACAGATTGCTCCACAAGATCCAAGATTTGACAGATACTACAAATACAACAAAATACAACATGTAAAATATAACGTAACTACTGGTTTGTTGAAGTTAGACACAAGTTATACGACCTCTCTTATGTATGCGGAGCACAAGCGCTTGAATTCCCCCAGATCTGCGGCTTGGGTGATGCGTCTCGGCATCCTATTGTACCACTGTACCCCCTTGAAGAACAAGGAATTACAGGCGTTTACTGACAAATAGTTTGGTAATCTCGGATCCCCCGCTCTGCGAGTACGGTAGCA
Source organism: Anopheles bellator (assembly GCF_943735745.2). Lineage (NCBI taxonomy): Eukaryota > Metazoa > Arthropoda > Insecta > Diptera > Culicidae > Anopheles > Anopheles bellator. Next base: position 7,493,118 of record NC_071285.1, on the reverse strand, counting down.
GTGAACGTTTGACCCAACAACTATCTGTTCTCCCAAGTACGATGGCACAATCCCTTTCAAAATTTTATACAAAAAAATTGCCGTTTGGTACGCGATTCTCTGCCTAACTGACATCCATTGTAAAATATCTAGCATAATAATAGATGAAGTATACCTACTACAACCCAAAATTAGCCTCATAATTCTGTTCTGCAGCCTCTGCAACCTTTGAATCTGTTTTTGGTTTCCAAGGAGAAGAGGAGAAAGAGAGATCCAAGGAGAAAGAGAGATATAAAGACAGAATTACGAAAGTAGCAAAGCCGACGAAAAAGCAATGTATAAAATGGTAATAAATGGCAACCTGAAGTAAATGTGGAAAAGTGTTTCATAAAACCATGAATCCTTCATGAAAATTCCATAAACGCTGTACCAGCAAAAATCCACCAATAAATAAGGAGGAAAGAAGAAAAGAAACCAAAAGTAACCACCGACCGACTCAATTGTGTGAACAGAACACTTCACAAAAATAGAAAACACGGTAAAAATCAAACCATCACACAATACCGTCAACAATCCCCCTCGCGAAGGGCCCGTAATTGCGACGGATGTTTCGCATTTTTACCGATGGCCAGCGTGAGATAGACCACCAAGCGCTGGTGCGAGTCCTGCCGCATCCGGCAGACGACCACTTGAGCTTCGCCTGGCAACTTCCGCTCCGCGCCGCCGTCCGGGACGGGCACTTCAGTGGCTTCCGATCGCCCGAGCTCCCATCGGCAGGGATCATTCCTCGTCCACAACAAGGATGATACATTTCGAGATGAGGCGGCGTGAAGATCCCTCAGCCCGGTCAGGTCACTTAGCAAACCTCGGAAGAGGAGGACCGAACAAAAAGTTGTTTAAACCATCCCGGAGCCGGAGTTCCCAAAACGCGGTGCAACACATTCGAGTGCTCTTCACGTAATTAGGTTTCCCAGCAGCCACGATTCCCGTTCCGCTCGCCATCTGATCGGAAATCTGCTCCTGCCCGACCGTCCGACCAACAACGCCCCTCCGAAAGGACTCTCAGTCATTGTTTGCAACAATTATGCCTGCGCCTAGATAATCGCTATCGCATCCTTCACGCCGCATTTAGCGACGGATAACCATCGCAAGTGGCCACACAAACACATACGCATCGCCTCTAACATATGGTTCATCCGGCAGGCAGGGATCGTCAAGGATCAAGGAGAGCGAAAAAATCGCAACGCCATCCCGTCCGTCTCTCGGTGAGGTTATTGTTGTTGTTTTTTTGGCTTCCTTTTCCGCCTGCCGAATCGGGTCCTGGCGCAGGGAGTCCTGCGCCGGGGGTGCGCGATAGGCGAAAAAAGCCGCTCCTCACGCTTGGATTAATCTCTACTCAGGCCTATCATCAGAGCCGGTGAAGATTATGATCTGTGCGTCCCATTCTTTTCAATTATTCCAACCACCCCTCTCAATCGGTAGGGTCTCTTCCGGTTCGGTGAGGTGCGCCTTCGTCGCGTTCCCTTTGATCCACCAAAGCCAATCCGCAGCGCGGCTAAGATTCGTTCACAGTGCCGCGAATAATGTTCACCAAGAGTGTTTAGTGTTTTTTTCGAATGGGAAAACTATGTTGAAAAACTATAACATGTTTTGATTGAAAAATGTTGTGAAAAATCGTGTCCTTAAAACACGGGACCTACTGTAATCGCACTTCAATGTAATGTTTCTACACGATAAGCGGTTGGCAATGGAACGAATCTCGAGCCCGCCGTTCACACGGAGGCGCCCGGCCTTTGTAAGCCCCTCTACCACCAAACTCTGAATACGCAAAGCCCCTTTTAAACGCACGGCCCTTCTAAAAAGCCACAAAACACGTTCCTACAATGGAAACTGAAACAAAATTCCTATCAGCAGCAGGATCAAACGGAATGACACAGTGAGGCAAGAAATTTCCGGGATCAAAGGTCTATCTCGAGTAGCTCTACAACCGATCTCGGTACCTTCCTGCCGCACTGTCGCACTGTCAGTCGGCAGGATTGCTTTGACCGCGATTGGTTTCATTTCAATGGTTAATCCGACGGGAAGTATCATGACTGTAGTTCTCTTAACAATGTACCAACCAACGTCTATTGTAAAAATCAAATAATTCGACATTGTTGCTCAATTTATGCTTTATTTTATTTCACTAGCTGTCAGATAAAACGAACTTGAAAAAATATAATATTCGTCCAATTTGAAGCCTGGTAACAGTGAACCCTTGTTGCAAACAGATCATGAATACTACATAAGCTATATTAATAGGGAAAAGTAACAAACACCATCCTTGAAAACTACTTTCAATTATTGATCCACACCGTTTCGATTGTGCAATGTTCGGTTACAACACTCACCAGCTTTGGCCACCCATTTGAGGACCATCCCCCACCTAGCAGGGGGTTGATTTCTGAGATCTGCAATTGTCCTGCACCTCGAAAGATGCATCGGCGAGCGCCATGCAACGCCTCTACTCCTTGGCCATGCATCCTCGGTTTAATGAAGGCCCTTTTTATCGAATTGTTCACGTTCCACTCCCTACGTATCGCACAAAAGGACATTCCTGTCGTGGCGTCTTTGGGTCTCATTTTTTTCGGTTTCGGTTCGACCCGTTTCACGCAATGATTTTGCAATTCCCGATACCCGCTGCGGAGACGTGTCCTTGATTGGCACCAGCAGTCCTGGTACACTCCTCCTGGGCGGCGGGGACACCAAAAATCGCACCGGCACCGAACTGTGGCTGAAGTCCCGAGCATGTCACCTGGCGCGACCACCCATTCATGTCACACGCCGAATCCCTATCAACACCAGGCCATCAACATCCGGGCCGCGCCGTCCTGAGCGTCGCGCTCGCGCGTATGTGTGGCGCTTTTGTAGCGTTTAATTACTTTTCTCCACGCGGCGGGAGGTTTCGAAAAATTCAAAAGACACCCACCCGGCCACACACGCAATGGGCCCCCTTTTTGTAAGGACCTGTGAGCGCGCAGGGAAAGAAACGCGTTTGGGCGTCAGCGCTCCGAAGAAAGGCGCGACAGACCGTGTTCGGAGGGATAAGTGCCGTGAGCTGTGAGTGGCAACCGATTCCTATTACAGCGCGAATTATTGTTTCTTCCAACCCTCGCACGCTCTGGCTGTTTGGCTTCATAATGGATTAATTGTACATTCTACACCACAGACAGACACGAGTCAACATCCCGAGGAGGATGCAATTTTGAACGGTTGACAAGAGCAGATCAATGAACGCCCCGAACTCAGTTTTTCTGTTTTTCATTTAGTGTTTAATTGTTCATTACTGTCGTCATTTTTGCATGAGCAAATACATGGCTTCATCAGACTACACCTTTTAATTGTTATCATCCTTTCTTCTTCGAAGCTTCTTTCTTCTCCTTAAGTGTGTTTGTTGGTTTATTGTTTACGTATAGTTTTATTTGTTTGTCAATTTAGATTTATTACTTTGCTGATTTATATTGATTTTGTGGTTTGTTTCTTTATGAAATTGAATAATGATCGCGATATTATCTGAGTTTTTGGAGAGAGCTGTTGTTAGGTCGTTTGATATGTTGTATTTTATTCTTATTTTGTAAAAAGTGATGGTAGGGATTGGAAAGGTATGCCACTACACCTTTTGTCGTCGTGCCGGACGAATTGATTCTGTTCCTTTAACCTGTTTGTTGTTGATGGAAATATGTAGAAAATGGCACAATCGCCAATCGAATAGCTTAAGAACTTTCTTACCTGTAATTTATGAATTCCCCCAAAAGGTAGAAAAACGAGTGGCTAATAACAGTTATTTTGTTTAAAAAAAGAGCTGTTACTGAGTGCACCTGCACCTGAAATATTCCATATTTTAAGCCATCTACGCCCTGAACTTCTTGCAACCATAAAACACCTGTGCAAGTTGTTGGGGTGGTACCGGTGCGCCATAGAAAAGAGTTGTCGAAACATGGACGCCATTTTCCCCATTTTCGTGCCGGACTCCTTCATGTCGTAGCTTCTGATGTCCCATTCCGCGTTCCCATTCTTATGCTCGCCAAAACAAGTAGGAAGATCAATGCTCCGGTATCTTACGCCCGGCACAATGGAGCACCAGCAACATCAACAGCCCCGCAAATCACCGCCTCTCCGTGCCGGTGGCCCCGAAAGGAAGAAAGGGTGCAAACAATGCAGTATTATAATCATTGTTGGTACAACAGCTACTGATTTCGCCGCGCCGTAGCCGGGGAAAAGTTTTGAGCCGATTCATGGCGACGGGCCATTGTGAACGCGGCCCGGCGTTGTGGGTCCCCCGGGCCGGAAAGAAAACATCATTTCGACGGCGAGCGTCGGCGACGGCGGCATTTCTTGTGAAGTGTCTCCGCACAACGGCCGCCAGTAAGAAACAATTCCCCCGCGCCAATCGGCTTCGTTAGCAACTGTTTTGCATACACGACGATGGCTCTTTTTCGGGTGTCTCGACCGAGCGCCCTGCCGCGACCGATCGATGCCGTCAGCCCTCACCGTGTTCGCCACAACAGTTTGGCGAACAGCGGGAAACAATCGGCACCGCCCGAAGGTGTGTATTCCGTACAATCATGCTCCGTTCCGTTCAAAGGCCGCGCCGCGCGGTCGGCCGTAGATTTTAATTATCATTCCCGCCCAGCCATCGAGAAAAGGCCGCGAAACGGATGAATGATGTTGGTTCGACAAAATATAAAATTAAATAAGGAAACAAAATAAGCGAAACACGCCGCCAGAACCCAGCGAAGCAGTGTGGCGAGATCGCGAGAATAGATTGACATCATCCACGGCCCGGCGCAGCGAAGGTTTGCGCGCGCGTGAGATGCACATTTTGCGCCTGCGTCCCTCTGCGTGCTTCATTGATGCGGTTGCCGATGTTTCAAAATCAATTTATTTAATTACAATAACGATGGCCGCAAACATGGCCGCCCATTGTTGGCCGACAATGGAGGAAATTATTAATTTTGAAGCATGATTTTTCGTTTCAGGCGCGCTTTGATTCCTGGCGAACGGGGGCCCCCGTGGGGGACGAGTATGTCAGATCGAACCGGATGGAACGTTTAATCCTTTATTTGAGTAGTTAAAAACAACTTCTAACAATTGGCAGAACTGGCTTGAAGGTCCAAAAGTGAGACTTTTTTTCAGAGGAAGTTTTCTTGAAACAAAAATAACATTAAAACTATATGATTTTATGTCGCTTTCATAGCTTCATTTAAGTTTCACGAAAAAATTGGTAGGTTTGTATAGTGAGTCTAGCGCGCAAGCAAAAATACCCATAAAACAGCGAATGGGTTTCTTCAAAGGATTCCTTTCAGAGACTTCTGAGAAAATGTAAACTTTTGAGCTATTGCCCCCAGGGAGCAAGAGCCGGGTGTCCTTTCGAGCACCCGAGCACTACAAAGCATTGTCCACTTTTTGCACGTCCCGTTCAACTTTCGACCGTGTTATCACACTGCATTCAACAGAGATTCCCTCGACAATAGCATAATTTGTTGCCAGCCGGAGGCGAGTGCTTTGCGAGAAGTTTCTTATTTTCACACCGACCACCGACCTTTCGAATCGGGATCCTAACTTTAGAGCCTGCCCCCCCACCGAAAGTCGCCCGCAAAGTTTGCAGACAACCCCATAAAACCCCGGGAGCCGGCACTTTTTTGGGATCGAAAAGATTAAAGATACATCGGCGGCGAAAGGAGCAACTTGTGCGCCCTTTCAGGACCTCAGCACACAACCGCGCCCCGTGGGCGAAGAATTTCAATCGAATTCCACCGTACGCATCTAATGGAAGGATCGGGGACGACACGATTCGCCTGGCGACAAGATTTTCCCAGCACTCAACCCGAGCTCATCCTTTGCCGGGGTCGCCACAATCCGACAACAAATCTGAAAAGGGGCAAAAGTTACAATCAAATTAGGCTACGAATTCGCACTAATATCGCCCACCACCACCCAGCCCCGGGTTTTCTGGCTTCGGACCAGCATAACGACCCCGGGGCTCTTCCTTCCGGGAAAGATTAATGGTTTGTTTTTGTTCCACTCCACACCCACCCGCGGGGTCCTACTTCCTTGGGATCCTTGATTCGGGTTGGGTTGTTGTCGAACGGGAAGGGCGATGAAAAAATGGACGAACCGACGACATGGTTATCACTTTCCAGCGTCCATTCGAATGATAATGCGTCCTCCGGTGAACGTCAAGATGGGCCGGCCAGGGACCCGGGTGGTTAGCATATTGATAATTTATGATGCACACCACCATTGTCGGGATGCTTTTATTTTTCCGGAATTGTGTCATTATTTAAATCTCGTCCTCAGCTCCTCAGCGATCCCCCGGGCGGTCGAGACTCTTGGCCGACAAAGCATAATGCATTCCTTTCGCGTACTGTTCCGCTTTTATGTACAGTGTCCTTTCAACAAGCGGCCTGTCCCCTTCGCGTCGCGTTGATGGTCTAGCTCAATAGATTTGCAATAATCCTTCACTATGGGCTCGTGTCCGCTACCGAGAATGATCCACGTTTCGATACCCTTCGGAGTTAGAAAATATTATTTAAATAACTGATCCTTTTAATGTATCGTTGCAATAAATATTTCCATTATAAATTTCTTTTGTGCTTCTAATACTTTATTCGATTTCCGTCACGAATTTCCTTCACTTTTGGACAGAAAAGCAACCCACTGTGCACAAATATGAAGTAATAATAATAACGAATAAACTAATGACTACAACGGACACAATACGGTGACAAACAGCGGACATCGGTGCACCGGTCCCTTCCCGTGGACCTGCCTGCGCTTATTCCACTCGATGACGACGCCCGACCGAAATCGCTACACTTTGGCACTAGCGGGCGACCCTCTTGACCCGCCCGTCCCGTGGCGTCCTGGCCGCAGAAGGATGCTTCGACCCTCTCGCCGCGGAGGGTGTTTGTTTTCCATCGTTACCAACATCGTTCCACCGCCACTTACGAGCTGGCCTCGGCCGAGCCGGCGCTGATTTGGCCGACGCCACACACTCTGTTGATTTCATTTGACCGTATAAATTACACGCTTATGAATTAATAGACGATGTCCCGCTGTGCCATTGTTAGCCGCTCACCCGGCCACGATCGGGCATTCTTTCGTCCCCGATTTTCCCGGCGGCCGGGAGCGAAGGACGGGATTTTATTTCGCGCTCGTCATCCCTTTCGGGCGGCCAGCATCACCAGGGATTCCCTGCGGCCCTGGAGATTGGAAATTGTTTCGGAGCGCAGCGGCGGGACGGGACGGGATTAGGATCAAACCGCACACAAGCGCACACACAAGTCGATAGGAAGCGACAATCAGCGCGGCGTCACGGGCCAGCGGCGCGGTGCGAACGGATTATCGGGATTAAATTAGAGCAATTATTTAAATTGATTCGACATTTCACAACACGCGGGCGATTCGAAAACGACGTCCGAACGGCGTTGATTGGCTATTACCAAACTGCCAGGTAACCGGGTGTCGAAGTCTGATAAAAATGTATCCTTCGTGCGATTGTGTTAAATTGTAGCCAACTGTCGAGCCGGGTGACTAAAAAGTAACTATCGGAGTTTCCGATTCACTCAATCCACACTCCAAGCGTGCAACAATTTGCTCGATGTGAGGCCAACAAAGTTAAGGGGCCGTCAGCTTCGTGCCACAGTAAGCCCTACTGATGGCTGAATGGCATGGAGTGGTGCTGGTTCTTTAAATGGTCGTTATGTTATACATTGTGCCATTTAATCAATCATACCTAAAGTCACCAGTCTACAGCCATTCACGTAGCTTTTATGGTCGAATAACGGCGGACACATTTTGTACGAAAATTGCCACAAATATTACCTCCATTATCAAAAGGCCTTATGAATGTCCTGCCGAATGTTACCCCCGTGCCGTACTCGTGTGCTGCGACCACTGAGCTTTGCCACTTTTCGCGCTGAAGGACATTCGGCAACGGCGGCTCTTGAGCGGCTCGCCCCAAAAAGGAGCAAACGGATCGGATTTGCCGAAATAACAATAATAAAAGCGAACTCATAAAGTTGCGTGCGTATCCGTGAGCGGTTTACAATAATTATTCATGGCCGGGAGCAGTTCGGGAGTCTCAAGAGCTGGTGGGTTTGAAGTTGGTTGAAAGTTGAAATCGAGAACACTCGACTCCGAGCGGGAACTGACTGAACCCGCCGTCGCCGCCGACGAATGGGCCGCACGCGCACTTTCGGCACACGGCCCAATCTCTGGTGACTTTATTTTATTTTTTTCACCATTATTTTATTGCTTAAACCACCAAAAATGTGTAGCATGCTCGATATATTAAGCTGTGTACTTTATTGCGTGTCGTCGAACGAAATTAAAACAGTCGCATTGTTGGCAACCATTATTTAATGTCTTTGCGACCTTTATTTGCTGCGCACGAGTCACGTGTCGGCCCAAGAATAACTTCCACTCTATTTCGTCGCACAAAGCGCCTCCTTACAAAGAGGGCAATCCGATAGCACCCTTTCAGGAACATTTCCATTCCACCGCTCACCGAAAGAGCTCCTTCCGTGAAGGTCCATCTTTTCGCCATTTCCGTGGTCTAAAATCGAGCTCGTCAAAGGCCAAACCGAGAAAGAGAGAGAGAGAGAGAGGAATCCTATTCTAAAAACCGCTGACAATGGGAGTCGAAAAAGTATACTATAAACCACCAAATCCAACCCAAAATACGAAAACAGGAACAAGAACCCCCACAAATGGGCCTGCTCGGCCTGGGCCCCCTCAAGAAAAAACGGGAAGGAAACATAAAATTACTTTTCTGACGACGTGGTAGAAAATTTTCTTTTTGTGTGCCCGCCTGGGACCTGGTGCGCCGACTGTCCGGCTTCCGGACCGCCAGGAGGACAGGGTTAGCAGAAAGAACAGAGCTAAATATAAACCGGAAGACGGGCTGTAGACCGGCCACAACATGGCGCACAGAACCACACACACAGGGCGAAGTAAGTGCTTTTATGGAGGGCCCAACACTAACTAAGGCCCAGCTGAAGACATTATTCTACCACGAGGAATGCTAAGAGCTCCTTTTGGGCGTTCGCTAGAAGAATTTATATCACCTCGTACAATGCATAAATGTAAGGTGTAAAGGTGTGTTCCTATCCCGTCTATCAAGCCGAAGCTTTGCTTGGGAGGTAATTAATGTAAAATGGTCAATAAACCAGAAATCGATTAAACTGAAAATACTTTACTATTCAGCGTATTGAAATAAAAGTATATTCAAATTATAAAATGTGACACTAAATAAGGAATAATCACAAAACATACGCAGCTCGAAAACATGTGGGAATTAGGTATCGTCCCTACTCGAGGACTTTAATTATCGAACTAATGGAATGACATCGCCGAAACCCGGTGGCCGCGCACACCAGACGGCAACAGACAGACACGCACACACGAGCGCACACAAATAAAAAGGACCCACAAAGAGGACGGGAAATGATATGAACAAAATGATTACTCCAACCAACCGGCTGGCTGCTCCGAGGACACACGGCGCGGGACGACAAAACCTCGATGAGCAACAATGGGCGCCCAACAATGGCCGAGGCCGGGCCGGGAAAAAGGGAAAAATGGAAATAATGTAATGTTTTGTGCATTGTAGCCGAACAACGTCCGCGGCACGCACAGGATCAGGATAAGTCCTGAGTAACGCCACCGCCGCCGCCGCCGACGACGACGACAGGAAATGACGCGACGATTACTAATGACAAACACACCGAAAAAAGGACTCCGCTGGGGACCGCGAGGAAAGGACACGGAACAAGGAGTTCCGTGGTGCGTGAGTGACAAAGAGGCAAGCCGTTGGGAAGTTTTGGGGAAACAGCGCGACAAGAACAGGGACTCCCCGGAGTATCCCGGAGTTCGCGTGCGCGTCCCTTGTTGTTGGCCGTCATTTTGTTGGTCCCTGTGTGGAGTATCAATATGTATGTGTGCGGGGGAGTTATATAAAGCAGCCCGCACATGAGTCGGGTGTAAATGACAATGCGAAACAATCCGGCTTTTGAGGCGAGGTTTTGAACGGAAAACGGAAAAGCAAAATGGACCACATCATCACAGCCGGTCGAACCTGCGGGCCATGGGCCGCCCGGGCGCGCTGGCTGGCCGGAACTGCCTTAATCGTAATCCTCATCGAAGTGGACGCAACGGGTCGCAATTCGTTCCCTCTGCCCCGCCGCAAGGTAGCACACGCAATGGGAGTAACATCAATCATGCGTTACGTGTTCCGTGTGCCGAAAGGGAAGGAAATGGTGTTGCTGATGAATTAGCAGCACTTTTAGACAATGCTTTGGGGCCGATTCGAGGTGTGGATAACTGTCATTTGCCTAGATGTAGACCCGGAGCGATGAGTAATTTTAAACATTTCAATAAATCGATCAATCTTTCGAAGGATCTGTCATAAATTAGTGTTTTGCGCATTGTAGCATACTTATTAGACATTAAAAAAGATACAGATCGAATAATTAGATGACTTCGGCAGCTCTCAACCTCATCCGTTCACCATAACTGTTGAAGACTGAAAAGCGTCAATTCAGTAGTTCAATCGCTTTACTTGTTTTTGCTGGCATTTATCAAGAGTGTAAGTATATAATCAAATTTTGTTGAATTACACACGTTTATCGCTAGCTATCCGCATATGCTATCTCTCTGGAGATATCTGGCGACCATGATAAAGAATTGTTCCTCTTGGAAAGCAAATCATGCTTCAAATCACTTTCGTAAAAATACGCAAAAACCAGATATCAACACACGGTAATGTTGTCAATAAAGCATAATGATGAGAACGAAATTGGCAGCTAGGACCATCAGTTCTCAAATTGTTATGAAAAATACAAAAATAAGCACGATAAAAGTGAATAACTAAATGATCAGTTGATCAGATATAACGTTTATAAATTTCCTAAAGAAATTTAAAAAGATAGGTTTAATAACAACCCAAAACTGTTCATAATCTTTTCGTTATTGCCTAGGAACTTCGGGAACAAAGTTATTCAGGACCTCTAGTTGGTCCTTTCATAAAAGAATCCGGTAAAGAAATAACGATTTATGTGTGGCCAATAATGCCCAGAATTAAAGCAATGAAAGAACTTTCTTTTCAAGAGAATAATATAAAATTACACCACGAACGGTCTTTTTCCCAAAGCCAGTTTAAAGCACCAAAGCCGAGCCGATTGAAATAAACACAAGAGCCTCACAATAAAAGTCGAGCCCGATTTAATGAGGCCACAAACCGAAAACGTGCGCCAGATTTCTTATCTGCGTCCTTCAAACATACAGCACCCAATACGCTTATCACCCATTGCTCCTAAGCCGCCCGAATGCCGCCGCGTGTCCTTGCTGTGCCTATTCCATTGTGACAATAAGAAAAAAAAGTCGCGCACTGGAGACCGGGTGGAAGAATTACGGAGCCACAAATCGCAATCGCACTTTCATAAACCAATAACAACCTAATTCGAAACCACTCGAGTTCCTTATTTATTCCGCCCCGAAATCCGAAGGGGGCGAACTCGGCCGGGCCGCCTGCTGCTGGTGGCTGGCAGATCATAATCCCCTTCATCGTCGTCGTCGTCGTCATCGTCGGCAGTGCTCTTAATGCGCGGAAGCCGGAAGCTGCTGGGGTACAGCACTCGAAGCGTAGCCACGGACCGGACCGGACCGGAAGCCCCGGGCCTGAGAAGGGGGATTCAGCGATCCGCGAAGCATATTGTGACAATCATTTCCACATGCAATTATTCATTTTTCTTACGATCATCATCATCCCAGCCCGTGGCCATTGTTCCCACCCACACCCGATGTCCTGGGAAGGATGAAACGCGGCCGAAGGAGCCCGGTCGTGGCCATGATTAGGCAGTAAGCGGTTAAGGTTAAGGGCGTTGGGTAATAAAAAAGCAAACTGAATGATATCGCGTGGCATAAAATTGGTTAACGCGAAGCCACTAAAATGTATACAAATTAAAGCGATTTATGTAATTTGCTGTATGGTACTCTGTGTTGAAATATTGTTTGTATTGTCCTGTTCAATGTTTATGTTGCTTTATCCCCTTTCTGGAAACCATGAAACCGGTGACAGTGAACTCGTCCTACAAATCACATCGCCAGCGGCCAATAAGGAAACGGATCCGGAAGCACGGTGGCCCTTCGAACGACGGGAGACTCGAACGGGCCCATTACCGTGCCACCAGATTCGTTACTCGCTGCGACACCGGCCTGGCCATTCATCCAGCTCCTGCCGGTCCTGGCCAAAGCATTCTCCGCTTTTTTCCCGTTCGCACAACTTTTGTCTCACGAAATCGAAAGTGGGAATCGGAATCCGTATCCGGAGTAACGGCTCGTGCCGACTCCCGCTACGGTTCCGATGTCCCGAAAAAAAAGGGGTAATAGAGTGCGGTGTTGCGTACGAAGTCGCTGAAGCACTCGCAACCCGTGTGCTCCGTGGTAACGGAAGTACTTTATTTATGACTGTTTGCGAAGTTTGTACACTTCATTACGGCGCGCCGGTTTCGGGTTTTTTTTCCTTTTCGAGTACATATTTTATTTGATACGGCCGACAGACGGACGGCACACGCGGACACACTGGCGGGTTGGCGGAACAATAAATTCGACGTTCGCGTAACCCTGCTGACCCGAACGAGCGGACCACTCTGGCTCGATAGGCGAAATCAATAATGCTGACGGAATATAATGATGTTTGACTGCAGCTACTGCAATACATAATTTATGTACCGATCGGTTTGTTGACACTGACTTCGAGGACCAACCAAATTGAAGTGAAAAGTTTCGGAGTTCGTTAATCTGTTTACTTTCTGTTGCAGTTACTTTCTTTCTCGTTGTGTCCAATTCCCCCAATGTGAGACCCAATAGAGAAGCTCGGTTCAGTTCGGTTCGGTGTTTTGTTTCAAATGCTTTTATTTCGATTCTTCGGAATTTGTTCTGTTTCTTTTTTTTTATTCACTTCTTATAAGGTTTCGTTTCTTGTTTCTTTCTTTCCAGCGCCATCCTGGCCTCCAGATGACCATCAAATACTGATACTGATAACAAATGCGCTTACCTCCGTACTAGCCCTTAGCCTAGAGTGATCGATAGTGTAATGTCTTTAAAAACTTCCGCTCTCCTCTGTGTGCCCTTCCCACTTCATCTGGTTCCTATTCTTTCTGGCTGCCCGCACGATCGATTCCGAGATCTTCCGCCAGTGGCATCTTGTGCCAAGGTTAGCTTTGCCCCAGCAAAACAGCAACAGTTACATTTACCCTAAACGTACGCTAAAGTGTTAAAAATGTCCCTTCTTTATTGGTTTTCAGCAGTGGAGTTGGTTCCTTGGGTCTGAGGTCACGCACACAGTGATGTAGTTCTTTATATATGTACAGTTTCGCTTCCCTCGCACTCTAGTATTAGCCTCTAAACAACTAAAATTATAAACAACCTAACCTAATCGGCGACGGTACGCAAATATAAGACGCAAACTACTAAACGAGAGGCATGACGTTCCTACGGGTGAAGAGGATGTGTACACAAGGGATGCGCTCTGTGGGCCCCCTTTCGGCCCACTTGCTTTCCCTAAGTCAAACTAAACAGTTACAGCCTACAAGGACGAACGCCGCCGCCTGCACGCCGGACGTAATAAATTAGGATCGTTTGAGATACAGAGACAAAACAGGAGTACGGCTTCGTGCCGCGGCCAACAACGGGCACATTAGACTACTATTTACACCATGGCCCCGCTTGCCCCCCGCCCGCCCGGATCCCGCACCCGGATTAGTAGATGACCTGCACCGGTCTCCGCATGCTGCTGTCGAGATCGGGCAGCGTGGACTGGGACGCGCTCGGGCTGGACCCGGGCGAGGTGGACGAAGCGGACGAGGTGTTGTACAGGCTGCTGGAGTGGGCCGCGTACAGCGGGGCAGCCGCGGCCGCCGCCGAGATGCCGGAGTAGATGTTGGAGTAGAACGAGCTGAGCGACGTCGGCGGAAGCTGCTGAGCCGCCGACTGCTTCCCACCGAGATCGAGCCCTCCAGCCGTCGCGGCCCCGTTCGGTGAACCTCCACCACCCACCTGCACCCCACACTGGGCCGCCTGCGATTGGTGCAGCTTCTGGAGCGTCAGCGGATCGAAGCTCCCGAAGTACGGCACGTGCGAATAGTGCTGCTCCAGCTGCTGCAGCGGGTGCGTGGGGGCGAAGTACGGGGGCAGCTGGTGGAACGGGTAGGATGACCCGAGGGCCGACTTGCCACCCTGCTGGAGCGATCCGAGTGACCCGAGCCCGTTGCCGGCCCCGGCCAGCGGGTTCTTGGGCTTCCGGCGTGGCCGATACTTGTAGTCCGGGTGCTCCTTCATGTGCGTGGCCCGCAGGCGCTTCGCCTCGTCGATGAACGGACGCTTCTGGGACTCGGTCAGCAGTTTCCACTCCGATCCGAGCCGCTTCGAGATCTCCGAGTTGTGCATCTTCGGGTTGTCCTTCGCGATCTGGCGACGCTGGAGCCGCGACCAGACCATGAACGCGTTCATCGGCCGCTTGATGTGTCCCTCCTGCCCGGGAGACGTCTGACCACTCAGCCCTCCACCACCACCAGCACCGGAGACCCCACCACCACCCATCGATAGCCCGGCGTGATGGTGGGCACTGTGATGGACGGCGGCGGCCGTGTGGCTCTGCAGACCGGCCAACGAAGTCGGTCCGAAGGCTCCGAGATGGCTCCGCTTCAGGTGATGGTGATGCTCGGCCGAGGTAGGGCTGTGGGTCGGTTGCGGCGCAAAGTCGGCCGCCGGCGGGATCTCCATCGCGTTGCCGAGCGTGAACCCGTAGTGCGGGTGCCCCAGGCTCGCCATCGCGTGGTGATTAATCATGGTGCCGGCCCGTTCAACCCGGTAGCATAAACGCTCACAGCACAGCACCTCCGATCACAATCCCGGGACCCGGGTTTGTTTTGTCTTCCTTGGCGCGTTGTGTAATATTGTTTCGATGGCGCGCGTTCACTTGATTGTGTCACGGACAGACAACACAACAATCACAACAACACAACACAGTTCCGACACAGTTCTTTCGCCTTCTCACCCACAATGGCTGTTTGTATCGTTTTTGTGCCCCTCTATTGATCACACGCCAAACACAGCACACAATCGGGTCTCTGTGAGAACAAATCACTGGTCGCGGATAAAGAGAACGATCGATTCGAATGGCTGGAATCGGCTCCGAGGGTCACTTATGCTCTGAGGAAAATCTCCACTGCTCGACTGCTCGTTTTCAGGGTTCAACTCGGACTGATTCTGCGGACGGCGCGTCGAAGCGATCTCCGGAAAAAATCCACATGCGCCCGCGTTCGTGTGGCTGTGTGCGTCCCACCCCGATGCGTTGCTCTCTTTCGCGCATAAAACCGTAGCCGTGCGAGAAGAGCGCAGCACGAGAGTTACGGCTTCTGGGATAGAGGGCGTGGCTTAGCGCAAACTCCGATGGCGCACAAAAACAACGACGGAATTCTTTCACTCTATTACGCCTTTATCTTTTCGTCCACCCCATTCACACCCACACACACGCACGCACGCTGGGCCCTTTTTGTCGAAGAGAAAAGGACGATTCGCCACGCGGGAAACCCGAACGTTTTCTTTCGCCTCCATTGTCGGCGCCGCTGTTCCCGCTTTTCTATGTTCGGCTTTATCGGCCACCACAATGCGCTAAGTCCTGTGAAAAGCTCCGGCGACTCCTTGCATCCGTTCCGGTGGAATGCAGCGTGCGTCTCTTTCTTCTCTCTGGCGCGTTTCTTTCACGGCACCCCCCCCCACCATTTCCAGGACCTGGCCCCTGGGTTGAGTTGTTCTCCTGTTCCTCTGTGCCTTTCCCTTTGTACCGTAGGGACACATACAAACAGCATGAGAACATCGGCGATTTTCCTTCTCTTCCAAGGGCGCTTCCCCTACCACATTTCTATCCGAATGGTTCTCTCTCTCTCTCGTGTGCTCTGCGGCTGTCCTTTGTTCCCCTCCAGCATGCTGAGCTTTTCCATTCGCAAAACGCTTTTCCGTCCCCTACTACACGGGCAAACGTGCAACAAGGCACGGCGCAGTAGGCGAGCTTTATTTTACCGATTTTGTTATTTATTCTTTCGCTCCATTATATCGCATTCTTGTCTTTCTTATCCACTTCTTGCGCCAACAATGCGCAGCCCGCGGGGTCGTGGGTGTGGCGGGGGGACCTGATTTTTTTCTTCACTTCCCTCCACCATTAAATACTCGGGTCTCATCCTCCCGATTGGTTTGTTTCGTCTTTCGCTCTCCTTTATTTATCCTGGCTGACGACGACGACCCACGAGACGACGACAGAACCACTCGCCCATTGGCACCCATTGTGTGGCACTAAAGCATTTCTTCCTTCTTTTTTTGCTCGATGCTCCCCCATCGATCCCCGCCCGCGCATCGTAAAACTGTTTCAACGGACGAGACGGTGGGCGGCAACAGGGGGGGGCTGGAAAAGCTTTTTGTGATTGTGTGCCGAGTATTTTAATGCTTTTTCTGTTTCCGACTTTTGTCCCCACCGGAGCGAAGGGGGGGGTCCTGCCCTAGGACCCCACTAGGGGGTGTCCTGGGCCACCCTCGTGAAGTCGTTTATCAACGGGGCGCGCTAGTAAATTGTTGATAATAATGTGTATGAAAGCGCACAATGAAAGGCTTTCCGAAACAGGCATTTGTCACACACTGGCTCTATTGCGCCTTGCTAGTGTTGTAGTGTTTTTTGGGGGGCCTAAAATAGGGGGCATAATCAATTCTGGATTTATACACGAGGGTGGTCTGAAAGGTTTTCGAAATGGCCAAAGATACAAGACCCTGTAAATGCTACCTTTTACCAGATCCGTAAGTAGTTCTAATTGTACTCGGAGAAATGGTACTTTTTTGATTCAAAATAGTTGTTCAACGATGGTCAAGCAGTTCAAACTGATTTCATGCTTTGTGCTATCTCTCCCAGTTAATTCTGTGGCCGTCTAGCACTATTTCGCGAACTTTGGGGATGTTTTCTCCGGTTATTGCAGTTTTTTACGTCCGGAACGTTCATCGTTTCACAAGCTCTTATAGCACCGTTTAAATTAAACTACTTAAAATATCACAAAACAAATGCTTAATGACACCCCGGTACTCGACGAAACCATTTTCTCAGAAACACTGACCTCAACTTGGTCAGTAAATGCCAGATGGTTGACAACCAAATTCATTTACTAGTGTTGCCATCTTCATGTAGATTTCGGAAACAGTATACTTAATGTATTATTAAAAAAGGAGTTAATTTTTATTATCGTTTCAGCTTAGACAACAACAATAACACTGATCTCTTACACCAAGTAAGGGTCCTTTTGTAAAGCAATCGATATCAGATACAGTCGCTTGACACATGGTTAAAGTATCATATGGGTATGTGCCTTACACCCTGTACCTGTACCATGATTATGTTTTTTTATGCTCAACCCTAGTCCTGTCCCTGTCAACATCACTCAGTCTCTCTCTCTCTCTCTCTCTCTTGCTGCAACTGTAATCGATCCTGCTATTCCAGTGCCTTCCCTTTCCGGGCAGGATCAGCTGAGCATTGGTGATCAGTTTATGGCACTCGGTGTTCGCCTTTACTTTTCGCTATACTTCCACTTGCAAACACTTTTTTACAGAGCTTTCGCTTTTTTAACTGAATTACTACCTCCGTGGGCACGAACCCGAACCCCGAGGTATTGTTTCGGGCCTCTTTTTTACACCATTTTGTCACTTTTTGCACCGTAGACGACCGGCGACATAAAACGGTGGAAAAACAAACATCCGACGGTCGGTCTGTTGCCTCGCCGTGCAATTGCCGTGCAATCGAATTGTTTGGCCCACGGGAAGCGGGTGTTTGTCTTTACGGTTTCGGTTTCGGGGCTCAATAGACCCGAATGGTTTCGGGGCTTTCGCAGGATAATGCTATTGCACTATTGCAGGCGAACTGATTTACGATTGTTTTCTATTGCTACCGGCCGGATTGAATCGGTCGGCCAGTGAGTATGTGCGTATATCCTCCCAGGAGAGGCTTTCGGTTGTGCCAAGCGATCGGGTGCGGTGCAGTAAACCAATAAAATTATTGCCGATCCGGGCCAATGTTGGGCCGTTTATGGGACAGGCGGCATTTGCATACCGATTCGAGGGGTGGCCGAACGCCGAAGGCCGAAATTGTACAGAATGCGGATTGAATAGCCAAAACCGGTGGGGTTTTATAGTTGTTCACTCACTTCTCTTCAACAGCTTCTAGCAATTAACGAGCAACTCTTTTTTCGGAAGAGACTCGTAAACCCGGGCCCTCTATTGCTTCTATTTGCCATCTCCCGGGGGACACAATGCGTTGCGCGGGTCCCGGCTACTACTGCGGCCAGCGACACAAAGCTTCGGCCAGCTTCCTGAGCAGATCCGTGACCATTGTTGTGCCGTTTGTTCGCCGAACGGTATGGACACTTTGGGTGATTGCTTAAAAACGTAATAAAATATATCAATGCACAATGCAATAAACAGTCTTACATACCATTTTCCGATGGTGGAAAATGTTTTATTATCGGGACGCTGCAGCCAAGCAAACAATTTGAAGGAATTTGAAAATTTAAATTGGTTTGCAGTGCTCCGTACTGGCTGGCAGTTCTACGCTTTGTTTAAGCTTGAAGTTGTAAAGCGTATAAAATAATATAACTTGGTACTATCGCTCAAACGGCGCAGAAATTAATAGCATCATTTTTGAAGTTAACCAAACATCCTATTTAGAAGCACTTCCAATCATTATGTTCCCATCCATTATGTTTCACCATCCATCGTGCTCCTTACTGTTTGCCATTTCCGGACCGGATGTGATGGAACCCCCGGGGGCCTCAAAGCATCCATTCGAGCGCATCGTGCGCAAATTGATTATTTACCACATCGCTCTCGCATATGTTTCCATTCATTCCATCCCTTTTCCCGTCTAATAGAGCATCTGTTTGATGCGGCATTAGCTCAAGTGGCCCGCTCAGGATACGATCTGATTTTAATCGAATACCTGCAAGGCCAAACAAAACGCGCCAACATTTTCGTGTTACTTCTCGCTGAAGATCGCAAAACGGGAAATGTTTTTCCCTCCCCAACGGCCCACGAGCAACCAATCAAAGCGTCTTAACGGATCGCCAAATAAAAGTGTGGATTATGTGCCGCGTTGCTGGAGCATCTTCCTCCCGCAAGCCCTGCCGGGCTTTTGGGCTTCGCAGCCTCCACAGCCTACCGGAATTAGGTGCACCGGTGCGTGAACGGAACGGAACTGTCCTTCACTGCATTCCTTCACGGCGGCCAATTACGGCGATCGAGAGGCGATCAGCCGCCATCATGTTTGCGTTAAGCTTAGAGGCATAAAAAAGTGTTTGTTTGGAGGCAACACTTGAAAATAATTGGCGATTTGTTGAAGTTTCTTAGGAGAAAAGTTTCCACAAACGGACGGAAACATCTGCCCGGTGTGTGGAATTGTGAAAGTGGAGCAACAGACCGTTGGATTAAGCCCGAATTAATAGTTTGGGCGCTTATTGGCCTTCTTAATAGCACACACTTCATAAAAATAAATGACAGCGATCCGCTGAGGACCCTTTTCCCAAAAGCCGTTTCCAGATTCGGGCTGAGATCTTGGAACTTATCGTCGCTTCATTTAGTTTACTCGCTCGCCTCAAATCAGGATAATGCTTTAACAATACTCTGATTAATATTCATTAAATGCCAAACCAGATGCTTATGATCGACTATGAGACCCTCCCGGTGATGGTGGGCGCCTATGCGCCAACAGCATATCCACTGCCAACGCGCATAGGTTCGCCAAGCCGGCCCACAAATCATAGCCACGATTTATGGCAAATAAATTAACCACCCATCGATTCGCTGTCCCCATCGAACGCGAATAAATCAGGCGTAATCCAATAATTTATGAAAGCTCTTTCACGACGTCGTTTGCGGATGAGATGCTGGGCTGGACTGAGCTGGACAGTTCGTTGATCTTCCCCGGGCTTTTCGCCGGAGCCTTAAGGGGTGGTATTAAGCACACAAAGCCCACCAATGGGCCTGGCCATTCTTTTCGTGGGTTTTATTTTGCCTTTAAGCTGCCCAATGCTCACTTGCAGCTGCCCGTGTGTTTGCGTGTGACTTTATTAAGCCACGTTAACGATGACCCAGGTCGTTACTTAGTGTAAAGGCTTATTTAGCGTGTTGCGGCTTCGCGAGGTCCAAATATAGTTGACTCGAAGTATCTCTAGACTATCCCAAGCAGTAAGTTACCAATCGGGGCCAATTTGTAAATGTCGCAAAGGACTCACGGGAGGCCCAAAATCAATCATCCTAACGGCCGTCGGTCGTCCGAAGGAAAGATAATCAACTAATCTCTGCCGCAAAGAACACCGAATCCGCATCGGCAAGCGTGTAGGAGTCAATCTGTTGCGAATTATTCCATCCGTTGCTCACCTAACCGGCCCAGTTCCTGTGTGATTCTGATTGATGCGTGGCATTAGTGCGGCTGATGTCTGATTGCTACGAATTAGCAAATGCGCTCTGCTTCCAAGCGCTCCGGGTCCGGCCTGAGCAGGCTTCCCGGGACCAACATCCTGGGCCCAAGAAGCCGACCGAGACCGTCGTCTTCGGCGGCTAATCCGGTTTAGCGTCGTCACCTTCGGCCGTATCTGTCGTGCCGTGTGCCCCGGGAAAGCAAGAAGCCGAACCGGATCAGGTGCTAAATCGCCTCCGTAGAAGGTGGGAGGGCCACATACACACTTACGAGCACACTCCTAACGTATGTGTGCGATGGGTGAAAATCATTATACGTTTTGTGTGGTCAGCTTATGCGCTCGCTGCGGTGCCGCATTGACCGCATTGAAGCTGATAAGATGAACCGACGGAACATTCGTTAGCGGCCACCTTCCCGTTCCCAGTGCCTCGTTTGAATAGTGCTTTTGGCAATGCAAATCGAAAAAGAGGATTATGACACATATTTGCTTCTTCCTTTCTTCCCGCAAGAGTCCTTTCCGCCTCAAAAAACCAATTGACCACACAGCGGACCACGACCATATGGGGTATGGGCATTGGAGCGGAGCGTGAGGCCTTTTTTTTGGTGTGAGCCAGGGGTCGAATCAATTTTACAATTGGATGCTTAGGATAAAAGTAGATAGTAGTTGACCCCTCCACATTAAGGCAGCAATTTACTTCGCCATCGGAATAAGCGCTACTTAAAGCATTGCATTCGATGTTTCTTTCTCGGACAGAAACAGTTTGTTTGTTTTGATTTCCCCCATTACTTCCTAATCTTTTACTACTTTTTCCATTTTTATAAGCAAAAAACCTCTTTCACATCTGACTATAAATACATTTTCTCACTCGTAAGCTATCACTCTACGGTGATCGATGCGGTTTTACCCAAACTCCACCCAACAAGTTGTTAATTTGAAGACTTTGGCACTCTCTTAACAACCCATTAATAGAGATGCTCATTCAATTAAGTAATCGGTTTCCTTCAGCATTGCTTCCATTGAACGCAGGTCCTGCAGCCTCCCAATTGTTTGCTAATCTTGAGTCACTAGCGGATTATCATTATCGTTCTCGGATTAGGCTCGCTTCTCGGAACCAAAATTTCGTTCCTTTGCGCGCCCACTAATCCTGGACTTTCCCATCGTTTAGTTCCTACGTGGACTTGACGCTGCTTGACTTTTCCATTATCCATCGAGCCCATCGTGACCGGGTTGCCATCATCGAACGGGTGTGATTTGTCCCGTTCTACCCCGATCGATCGATCGGCAGCCGCGCGAATATTTGGGGGGCGTTGCAGGCAAATTAGAAAGTTAACTCTAACACAAAGGTCGGCCGATTGTTTCGCACGGCGTTGGTTTTGCCCCCAGCCTAAACAAACAAATGCCACCGCCGCCGATCGCTACCTCGACCCGTGTCCTGTCGGATAGGTCCTAGCCCGGGTAGGTCCAACACGACAGGTAATGATGGGAACGAAAGGACACGCCGGCCCGTCGTCGTCGTCGTCGTCGGGAGGACGATGGCCCACACTTCCATAAAGCCGTCCGGTTCCATGGCTTTCGAGACGAACTTCGGAATATTGCCGGTGGCCGTACCCGATCCGGCCGTGGTCGATTGTTTTATAGCACCAGCACCAGGTCCTCGATCGATGTCCGCCCCCCGAGTAAAGCCCGAGGCCGGCCAACAATAAAAGTCAACTTGCTGTACCGTACCTTTTTCGTTCCGGTCCGGAGCCCGGTAGCATAAACATTAAACAAACATTTCTCGTGCGCCGGTGGGTGCATTCCGGCATCGGCCGGAGCGTCCGCCCGCTCCCCGGGTGTCCGTGCTCGTGTGCTCCCAGGACCCCCACGGTGCCCCGGAGAAGTGCGGAAGCACACCACCACGGCGGAGCTATCGCCCTCGTCTGTCAACTTTATGGCGAACCGGTCCGGCCGCCTAATTGGTGCCCGCCGAGGGGCCCAGGAAGCGAATCTTTCGGGTTCGGAGGTGAATATTTGCATTATTAGACTCCAGAGTCTCCTCAGGGTTCGGGTTTGTTTATGGTTTATGGACCCCGCCACATTAGCTTTGCTGTGCAAACAACGGAAACCCGGCGACATGGCGGACAAACCGGCGTGCCACCTTGTGACACAACATTCGGCCCATTCTCGTGCCATAAACCCAGGTACGACCCAGGCACAGTGGTACAGTCCTTTTATGGGACCCCGAAAGACGAGACACTCGAGTGATGGAACCACCATGTTTGGTAAATATTTTGGTCCGTTAGTCCGCTTTTAAGGATGGTCACTCACCGGTTGTTTGCTGAATTATTGTCCCGAGGTACAGAGCAGCGCACGGTCACTGTTTGCCAATTTGGCACGGTCAAGTTAGAAGTCAACTGTGATTGCCGACGCCGTCGCCGACTACGACGAGTCATCGAAGGCGGGCTATCCTTGGGTTAATAACGAAATAGAGCAAACCTACACAAGTAGGCCGTTCATCAGCAACTTCGAAAACTTGATCCGAACAACACGACAAGATGGCTGCTCCATCATTTGAAGCTTCGGTAGTGCCACTCTTGGCGTACAAAATCCCGAAACCACTAACAGGCTGCCTCAGAATCAACCAACGGGTGTCTCGAAACCCCCAAAAAACAAAATTAAATAATTACACTCTCCGTGGGCCTGAAAAGGTAAGAAAAGTCACTTGAACGTCCAACAAAACCCACAATCAAGTACATTGTAACGAGATTAACATTTCCAACGGCAAACTTCCCGACCGACAATCGAAAGAAAGGAAACAATTTTCTCGCAACAACGGCCGAAGGCGCGCGAAATTATGTAAACCGCAAAAAGCAAACATACACACCGCCTGTCCACTGAAGGCACGATTTACGAGGAGAGGCTCAAAAATCAACATACTATTATTAATCTTTCACAATATTCTTTTCACCATCCTCCATCGGCCACACTCAGCCCCGCCAAGGGTCCGGCGCTACATAAGGTGGGCTACATTTTTTTTTTTTTGATCGCATCAAATTTGTTTTTCCTTCAATCAGCTCTCGACGCTCGGTTCGGTCGAGACAGACCGTCTTGCCTTTCTCTGCGCTCTGGGCGCGCTGCCGTTGTAATTACAATTCCTAGCTTATCCTTTTGAGTTTGGCTTCCACGTTTCTTTTTTCATTCCTTCTTCTTCCTTCCGCACAACAATCGCCCAAAATCATACGGTAGCGGCGTAATTGTAGCTTCTATTGTGCCCGCACTCAAACAGACCCATTATGGGCCGTGGTGGGCACGCTGGAGGCGGTGCCGGTCGGTGCTGAAATAATCATCCACAACCGGGAGCCGGGCCGTGGCGTGAAAAAATCGTGGAAACCCGGTGAAAACGTATCGCGAAGGTGCTTATTAATCGTTTTGAAACTCAAACATTTAGCATTTAGCGGGCCCGGAGGGGGGCCCGCATGGGTTTGGTGTTAATGGGGTGATTGAATAGACCCCGGTGGCCGGCCGCTGGCCTGGCGCACCGGCTCGTTCACCCGCCGAACGTCCTTTCCTGGAGGGCAACAGCATTCCGGACGGCATTCCGCGGACGGAGCCACCACCTTCGGTGTGATTATCCCTTTGACTAACCCTTCACTCCGCCAGCCCGCGTGAAGATAGGCGTACCAGGAGCCATATCCGGGGCCCCTGTTGGACTCTATCCCGGGTGTGCGAAGCGCTGAGGATAATTACATGTTTCAGCACTTTTCCACTGTGGCACTGTCGGCTCCTGGGGTCCCGGGACGAGAGTGCGATGGGAGCTTGTTGAGAGAAGTTCTTTTTTGTAGCACTGCCCGTTGACCATTCAGCACTCGCTTCAATCGATTCGTCATCGCTACCGAAACGGCTCCGGATGAAGGGGCCGGTATGCAGATGTGAGTAGCTATCAGCTATTATCGGTGCTCGTGACTCAAGCTAACCTTCTGCTATGTTTCTACAATGGTGCAATTTCTCTTACTACCATTTATGTATTTGTTAATTTATTTAAAACATCAAGCTTTCGAAGGATGGAATGGATAAGTCCTTTTCACTATTTTTCACGCTTTTCTAGTTATATTAATAATCGAAATGACGAACAGCGAAATAAGCAGTAAATAGTTGTAGAACACCGAAGCAATAAGCAAATCAGCACATTTCACTAAAAACGGAATTGTTAAATCATAAAACAACACTACATAACGTAAGACATAAAAAATAAATAGAGGAATGTGTCTGAATCAACACGACTAATAATTCGCCAAACTCCTTACTCCTTTTGCCGCAAAGAATGATTCCTTTTTTCCTTTTTCCCACTTTTTGCTTGGATATGTTGCACCGGAAGTCCGCCATCGTGACATTGCATATCGCCAAGTCTGCAGCTTACAATGCAAGCCACGAGGGAAATCACATCGGAACCAGTCAAAATCGACGTAAACCCGGCTTTTGCCCACTACCGATCACAATCGTTGCAAAAGTTCACCCGAAAACACGGAACACGGACAACTGAGAAGGAAACTCCCGGCTGGCCAAGGCGACGATGGGTCGGTTAATGATGATTGGGTGTCTATGTTTACACTTTATCCGATTAAAGAGGTTTCGCCCTCTCGCTCTCAAGGACCGACGTTTTCCTCACTGACCAGCAAGGAAGCTGCTGACATGATGCTGCCGGGCTGCCGGACCGGTGCTTCAGATAATGGCCGTGACTTGCACGGACTTTTCACGGCGCACGGCGCGCGAATGTGCGAGGCGAAAAAAAGCGACATCTAATCACAGATAATGATGGGCCGGTAGCTGGGGATGGGGGGGGGAACTCAGGCCCACATAGAAGGTGGGCCGAGTGGGCCGCAAAAGGTGATGGGGAAATTATCTACTTCCGTCTTTCAAACCGGCTCCTTATCTTCGATCGTCTCACGTCGGACGCGCCCGCTGGACGATTGACACAAGAAAAGACCAAATTCATTATGTACTCAACATTGTACCGTGCTGGCCGCGGCGTACAATGTTCCGTACACGGATTGATTTAAGACACGCACGTTTGTTTGTTTTATTTTGTTGCTTTCAGCGCGCCTTTGTGTTGGGGTCTTCTATTACTGCAGTAATTGAGGATTTTTTTCGAAGGATGGAGGAAATCGCATAACAACCCGATCGGATCGGATCGTGATGTATTGGCCACTTCCTGACAGCACCGAGAGATGGTTAGATAATGTCCTGATCCGAGTAGCGGGTTATGCCATCACCCTTTTGCCAAGGCCTTATGAAGCCAATTATTGAGTTTGAATCTACAGAAGAGTCGCTACTTGCTAGTATTGGCTCTTGGCAATCTGTTCACATTTATGCTTCCGTGTTTAATAAAACCTTCCATATGTTTTGCTTATTAAATGAGCTAACCATCTTTTGCAGAGTTTCCTCTCTACGAACTGCTCACATACGCTGCCACTTTATTCTCCCAGCCCCATTTTGAGTCCCTGAATTTGAATGGAAAATAAAGTCATTTTACTGATTTTGATATCCATTCAAATAAATTCTTTTTCGGACGGAACCGAAACCACAAACCGAATCGGGATATACTTTATTTCTATATATTGTTGTGCGCCCAAAGCGCCTGACCAACCTGAAGAGTCCACTGGCAGGCCAAGACCACAATCGTGATTGTGTCGACCGCGACCGCGACCGTAAATTGTGGAGAGAAAATCGAAACCTCAAAATGGCCGTTGTTCGATTGTATGTATCAGTTACAAAGCGCGCAGCGGTGGCAAAGAAATCCACCCAACGGAATTGAGTTGTGATGCCGGGGGTCGATCGCCCCGGGGAGGTCGTACGCAAATACCGGTGTAATCGGTCGCTCTCGACTAAGTAAAGATCAATTAGTTTGAAGTGATGCTTGGCTAAACGACGTTCCGTCTTAATCGTGGTCTCGGGCGGGCTTAAAATTCCTGGGTAAGGACCTTCGCGCAAATTCCGGAACCCGGACGCCGCGAAAGGTGAGAAAATGAGTGAGTGAATGGGGTGCAGTGGGGATCGAAAAACATTCCACAACAATGCAGAAAGGGAGAGAGAACCACAAAAAATCAACAAATTAACCTTCCCTTCCACGGGCGGCACACAATGGACGACGGTGAAGGCGAAGCCACTCGAAGCCCGTTCTCAATCACTTGACAAACCCGAACTCCCCGGGTGCGCGTCTTGAGATGGCGCGACAAAACGGCGCGCACCTTGGCGTCTTAATTGCCGCGAACCCCCGAGAGGGTCCCACGGTTTGTGTGTGGCCACAGAAACAGTGGGTTCCGCGGTGGGTTTCCTTCCCATTTTTTTTTGTCATTGTTTTTTGGGCAACTCCCGGGAACAATTACAGAAATCGGAAGAAGTTTGCCCAGCGAAGATTGCATACTGCCTCTCAAGATTTTAATCGCACATTATCACGGGACCGCGAGAGTCAGGTCGAGGGAAACCTTCGTCCTGCCGCCTTCGGTTGACGAACAACTTGAAAACCGGCAGAAGTGGTTCCGGCCCGGATCAGGTCCGATCCGAACCGATAGCACACTCCACAGAGCGTGAGTCGTCCCCTTGCTTGTGTGACGAGGACGACGGTCTCCTCTCGAGTTCGGGATCAAGTGCTTTTCAGTCGCGCGGTCGAATGCACTATTTTCGCCCGCCAATGAGTTTTGTTTTTCGTCCTTCTCCCGTTCACGATGCAACACAAGGCTGATCCAGGGACTGCAGTCACACTGCACCCGTTTTAGGGGGGGAAAATGTGTGCTTAGCCAGCCAACCATCCGGCGAGCAGCAGAGCCGGTCTGCGCGCCCGGGGGGGGTTTTTGCATATTGTTCCGTTCCGGACGTGCAGTGTGAGTTTCACAAAAACGCAACTAAATGGAACGTATTCTCGGGCATATCCCCCCAAATGCAGCTCGTCTGGTACGAAATTCGAGTGGTACCGCGTGTGCTACGATGTGCCATCTAATCCACCAACGAACAGAAATTGAACATAGATAAGTTAAAAAAAATAAAAAGAATTTCTGAAAATCCTTTATCAGGTTGCATATTACGGTAACTTTGTTTTTGGTATAAATTGGATAAATGAATGAACAATTTGTCAAACTCCTTATTGGAACGACCACAACACGTATCCTGTGACATTATTCTACTCATATTATGCTATTTTTCTCAATTCAGAAATTCACACAAGCGAAGGGACAATACTTTTCCCTATCGCAATCCCTAGGCAATTGTATCGATTCGTGCCGCTTTTCTAGAGCTCCCACTCGAAAGTTATCGTTTACCGATCGGATTTTAGTGGTCCTTTTTTTTTTGTTAATCACATTCCAGCTGAAGATGGCGGCAGGGCGGAATAACGAGAACCAGAAATGTATGCTTCATCGCACAAAACCATTGTTCACCGGGGCGTTTAATGTCAACGAGCGAGCCCGGCTCGAGGGCGAAACGAAACAGTATAAGTTACCAAAAAGGATCGTAAGGTCCTGCCGTCTCTCGATAATGCGTGTATTTGGTCATTGTTGCTGAAAAAATACGCTCGTGAAGGGTGATCATTGCGTGCATTATGTTGTGTTTTCCCATTTCTAGCCATCAATGGCGAGAGTAACGAAATGGTGTTTGGGTTACGGGTTTCCAGGTCGACCCGGTTTCCACACTGGACCACTGGGGCACTTCATTCACAAAACTCACCGAAAAAAACGTCTAATCTTTATTAATGAATTTCGTACAGGTTCGAGATTTTTTAACACCTTTTTCTCGGCCCTTTGTCAATGGTGGTCAGGGTCCAAAAATAGTGACGGAAAGAATGGAGAAAAATAAATTCCAACTTTAAAACAACATTAACAGAATGATCCGATGGTAAACGAAAAGAAAATCCTACCTGCCGCCCGATTGTGGCTTATGTGCCCGCGTGTTCCCGTTTTCCGAGCCAAACCAAAAGCGGGGCCGAAAAGGTTCGAAAGGCGATCGGTTATGATGTTTTGTTACAATTTTCGATCGTCTTTGTTGCGCAACCATACCGTGCCGGACAAAAACCAGGATGTGCCACTAAAGTCGGTGATGGTCCCGATCGAATGCGGGAAAGAGGAAAATGCTCACACGAGAGGAAAGGGAACGAATTAGCAATCGCCACAGGATGATGATTTGTTGCTACTGCAAGGTGAGAAAACGTTCGGACCCCAGCGAAAAAAAAACCCCGATGCGATCGATTGGTGAGAAAACTACGGGCCATCCTAGCAAAAGTCGCGTGAATGAAACGCAGCGGGAGGACCGCCACTCTGGGGGTCACAAAATGGAAAAGGGTACCATCATGCCGGAAGGTGGTTTCGAACGGATACTGCTCTGACCCCGAGATCGAATTTCCTGCGGGACTCTAAATACCTTTCACCCCGGGAATGGCATAAGAAGGGGTCCCGGGTGGCTGATCGGGTGCACACCGATGACGAACGGGTTGAGGGCAAAACGCGACCGATCCCTGCGGTGGGCACCATTGTGGGGTTTAATTTGACCGATTTTTGAGTCAATAGCGCGCCCCGTATGGAGGCTAGCGTTCAAATGATGGCACCCTGTTGGTTAATAACCTTGAAATAAGGGTTGCTCTCCTTTCTACTAATAAAAGTGCTGCGTGCTGGCGTGCATTTTGTATCAATTAAACGCTACTTTTCCTGTCTTGCGTGAGAGGGAAGCCACATTTTGAATGTTGATTGACCCGAGTGCTTGCACAAAGAAAAATCGTGTGAAAAACTTCAGCCGTGTCAAAAAAGCATCGAAAATCATCAAAACGATTTTCTCTTCAACTTTTCTAGGCCACGACATCATTTTCCAACGCATAGTCAATCATTTTGTGGTTCAAAAATCTAAACCGTCGCATAACGCGTTGCGCGTTACGCTCCGTTACCGTGAAACGTCAGCCGCCCGGCGGCTGCTTTACGGAACGTCAAACGAGCGGAGGCTGTAAACAAACTTTGACAGCTCAGTGTTTTCGTTTGTAGCGGCATCTGAAAAGTTTTTAGCTTAAAGTTTTCGCTGCTATCTTCTGAAAAGTACAACAAATAGGAGGAATTAAGCAAGAGAACCTTTTTCGTGCGACAACCAGCATTTTCGGTGTGGGCCGGCAAAATGGGGGACCGCAACGACCAGACGTTGATGGACAAATCGATGCGCTCGGTTTTCGGTAAGCGATGGGAAACTAATTCTAGTTTTCTAAAGCTTTTAACAACGTGTTTTACTATTCCCGCAGTTGGGAACATACCGTACGAGGCAACTGAGGAGAAGCTGAAGGATATTTTCTGTGAAGTTGGCCCCGTTTTGTCGCTAAAGTAAGTTACTTAAGACTGCTGTTGACTCAGTGAAGACCGCTTACACACTACCGTTTTTTTCACCGTCCTTCCCCAGGCTGGTGTTCGATCGGGAAAGTGGCAAACCTAAGGGCTACGGGTTCTGTGAGTACAAAGACCAGGAGACGGCCCTTAGTGCCATGCGTAACTTGAACGGCTACGAGTTTGGTGGTCGATCGTTGCGCGTCGACAATGCTTGTACGGAGAAGTCGCGCATGGAAATGGCCGCCCTTCTGCAGGGGCCACAAGTTGAAAACCCATACGGGGAGGAATGTAATCCCCAGGAAACCCCGGACATCATTGCGAGAGTTGTGACGGGTTTGCAGCCCGATCAGATGTACGAGATGATGCGGCAGGCAAAGATTTGCGTACAGAACGATCCGAACGAGGCCAGAACTATGCTGCTGGAAAACCCGCAGCTCACGTACGCACTTCTGCAGTCGGCCGTGGTGATGCGAATTATCGATGCCCATGCGGCAACCTCATTTTTGCATGGCCGCCAATCCCTGCTACCGACAATGACGGAAGATGGACCGATACTAATGGGACCGAACCACGAGAAAATGCCTGCAGCAGCTATGTACGGACCGGAAACCAACGGTGGATCGATTGTCGGGCACGTGTTTCACGATAGCGACGAAAGACAACATCTCAACGAGCGACCACACCTTAACGAACGACAGCACCACAACGAACGTCCACACCACAACGACCGGATGGGCCCGGCAGCACCACCGAGCATGGATATGGATCTGAGACTGATGGATCCGTTTGTGGGACAACGTGCTCCGGAAGTTGCTGTTCCCGAACCATTCCTGCCTGCCGATCCACGACAGCAGCGCCCCATGGATCCTCGCCTAATGAAAGATCCGCGTCTAGAAGCTGCAGCAGCAGTAGCTCCCGGTGCTGTTTTGGGAGCTAGTAACAAACCACCACCAGCTTCCAGTTCCATCGATCCGAACGCGGATAAATCCGCAGCAAAACCAGGAACC
Organism: Anopheles bellator; assembly: GCF_943735745.2. Lineage (NCBI taxonomy): Eukaryota > Metazoa > Arthropoda > Insecta > Diptera > Culicidae > Anopheles > Anopheles bellator. The sequence goes on along the minus strand of NC_071285.1, from coordinate 7,462,257 downwards.
TCGGCCGACGCCTCGGACCAAGAAAAGGCAGCGCTGATTATGCAGGTGCTACAGCTTTCGGACGAACAGATCGCCTTGTTGCCACAAGATCAGCGCGCCAGCATCCTCGTGCTGAAGGAACAGATTTCACGAAACACACAAAAGTAATGGCAATGCGATAATTGTTTTTGTGAAACAATAAAAGAACCCTTTTCATAGTAAACATCGTAAACGTAAATCATTGTCTAAAGCCGCCCGTTGTGATGTTCGAATAGCTATGTTTTATAATTATAGTGGTATCGGACAGTTTGGAATTCAAATTTCGATGTTCAGCTGAGGGGTAGCCAACCAACAATCGTATAATCAACCCTCATGGCCGGGCCTAAATTTTGAAGACCACAAATTATCATGTCCAACTCAAATGGTTTTAACAAGCACGGGCAAAAGTTTGTGTTGTTCACCCTACTCGTTCCCTATTCTAAAAGACCACACTTCGCCCACGGTTCATTATGCTGTCCAACGACATGTGCATAATGCGAGAAATGCGACTTTTTCCCATTCTTATCTGCCATCCGCACAATGGCCAAACGGTTGATTTCCTGCTTTCTCCCACAACAACCGACAAACCATTCAAATCAGATACATTCGACGACAACGGTCTATCAAACGGCCCATTTGCCTCATTTTCCACAAGCACCGGGCGACAGGATCTTTAGTGAGCCCGACACCCGGATGTATCGGCTACCATTTCAGAAGCGGAATAAAAGAAAAGCAAATCAACTCCACGAGAAACACGAGTAGGTGAAACACGGCAAGAAGCTGGTGAAAGAATAGAAAAGCTTATAATTGGAACAAAACTGGCTCTGTAGCAGCAAAAAAGCGGACCGATTCTCCCGTTTACGGTCGCAAACAACGCTGCGACACCGTTATTATTGTTAAGTGTGAAAAGGGAAAATCAAAAACGCCTACTCCCAGGGCACCCCCGGAAGGACACGATGCGTGTTCCGCAGTCGACGATTACCGATTTTGAAATTCTCACGAGGGGAGTTCGCTGATTACGGGAAAGCCGAGCGCATTTAAAAAGGTGTCAAACGCAATCGGTCTCGTGGCCAGAGAATGGGCGAACCATAGGTTTGTCCTTTACGCCCACTTCCGATCCACGCACACACACTCGCGCACGGGAGGCAATAATGGTTGCGATGATTTGGCCACCCCGAAAAACCACATTCGAAAATGTGTCACTGTGTCCACCGGCGGCTACCAGTTTCCCTTCGCTTTCAAAGGCCAACAACTGAAGCCGAAGGGATCAATTGTGGCACGCACACGCACCCGGAACTCATTATCCTACGTTTTGACAAAGGATCGGTCCTTTGGCTTCCTCCGCGGGGAACGAACATAGGACCCGTTATGGAAATTCCGGATGGATGTACAAAACTCTGTTTAGTTTGCGATAAAGGACGTGTGACCTTTGCAATAGGAGAACAAAATTGAGCCTCTGTGTGAGAGGTTGCCTCGGTTTGCAATTCACTTCCGTCCTTGTTCGTGTGCCCCTTAAAGAGGAGGTGCAAACGATTCTTTTTTTCTGGCCTTCCGTACCTTCGCTTTCTTCGCCAATCTTCCCACGTCTCGGATGCAGGTTCGGGTTCGGCAGATTAGATACACTTCCTTTCACGCCCTGCTTCAATGGATCCGCACCAGCAACAAAAGGGATTACAAGCGATGCATCTTCGGATGCTTTCACACCTTCCTCGGGAAGGAATCTGTTTCCATTGTGCCGGAGATTCCGTGAAATGACTGGTTTTGTGTTTTTAAGTCTATCTATTCACCGTTTTTTGTTCGTTTCTTGACACAAATTTGAAAACTAAACATTATTGGTACCCACTCCGTTTCTTCTCCTTCGTCGGGTCGGAAAGCTGATATGTGTGATGATAGTTCCTGCACCATGCTAAAAAAATGGCCAAACTAGACGGGGGATTCTTTCGATCGATGCCGCTTTTCGTCGCTCGCTATCGTAAACTCGTTGCAGTAATTCTGACCAACGCTCGGCGGATTATCGATGTGTAAGTACGGACCGGCGTATCCTTGAGAGAGAAAATGATATTACCACACGGAATCGCAAACTAGTCAAAATGTAGTCCTACCTTCCATTGAGTTCCACTTGCAGGGCAATCGATCCGAGCTCGGCACTCCATCGATCGCAAACGAGGTCCACAGATCGACCATCAAACGTGCCATTTCAGTGTCCTTTTCGTTGAGTTGATCCGGGCTTTCGGACGGGTAGGGAAAGAGGTACAGTTTGTCGTCCGAATGGTGGACTCCACCACCGAACGGATAGTGCGACGTGTCAGCCCCATACCCGAACCGCGACCTCTCACCGACGTAATCGAACGAATACAGATACGTAGCGTTCGGTGTTGCCCTGGCATTGGCCTGTGCCTCACGCAGTAAAGGTGCTTTGATTAAAATGGTCCCTGAAAGCTGTATGAAAACGAAATGTAAAAAGACTGCTAATCGGGCATTAAGTGATCATCTCGTTACATCAATCAGTCCATCGGCCAACTGGGCGAAGCTGCCACTCGCTAGCTCATGGTCGGTGAAAAGGGCTCTCATCTCGTAGCCTCCGAGGGCTCCGGTAGTATCGTGGGCACCGAGAAACTTGTTCACCGCGTCCACGAGGTGATACCGCACGAAATCCGGATCGTCCAGCTGTCCGCTGCGCTTGAAGTAGTCGTACACAGTCGTCAGAAGGAAAGTTCCTTCGTGCTTCGTAACGCCAGCCATCATTGGCAATGGTTTTCTAAACTTTCGTTCCTTCATGCACTCCCACGGCGTCAGAGGGAGAAATCCGTGATAGTCACCCGTCACGAGTCGGTTCCCCCCAACGTGATCCAATCCCACGGCAAACGTTTTTTCCGTCTTTATATCGACGAAGCTTCTCAGGAGCGTCCACACGTCCACCCTTTGCAGGAAGTGCTCTGTCTCTTCCAGTGTCGCCTTCGCAGCACATCCGGCGCGAACGGCAATATCGCGTGCACTTGCAACCGGTTGCGTGTCCCAAACCCACGGCGAACTGGAACCGGCCGACTGGAGGATTACTTTGTGGAACAAGCCGTCGGGTACTTTGGGGCTGTAGATGAGTGCTGAAATGGCAGCCGCACCAGCCGATTGGCCAAACAGCGTAACGTTGTGCGGGTCACCACCGAAGCTCTCGATGTGCTCCTGAACCCACTCGAGGGCTAAGCGCAGATCCATTAGCCCCGCGTTGCCTGGAATGTTTTCGGTACCGGTCGAAAGAAAGCCGAGCGGGCCAAGCCGATACTGGGCAGTCACAAGGACGACGTCCCGTTCCAGTAGATACTCTGCCGTCTGATTTTTGGCGCAACCCTCATGGAAGCCCCCACCGTGGATGAAGACCATCACCGGCCTGCTAGCGGCCAGCTGGAAAGAAAATGGAAATGGGCATACGATGTTTCGGATTCTCACTGTCATAGAAGCTTGTCCTTACATCGGAGCTGTAGATCGAAATGGTCAAACAATCTTCGGGATCGGGAGCCAATGCTTTTCCATTGAACGATGAGATAAGCTTCAACTGCGGACACGGCAGTCCATGCCGGGTAGCATCCTTAACTCCCTGCCACGGAAGTGCTTTACGCGGGGGCTAGAAGCGAATTCCTGGTTAATTCCTCGTATTAACACGGTACCTTCCAAGGGGGCATTCTTACCTTGAATCGATTCTCACCGCCAGTAGGTTGAGCGTAGTGAACCCCAAGAAATTGATAAATCTTTCGCCCCGTCCAAGCGCTCTTGCTCGTTGAGCCACGGAGGGCTCCCAGCTCCAACAAGGACACAATCGGAGCGCTGTCGGCCATCGCTGCGCTGCGCTCAGTCAAAACGATCACCAAAAGATGAACCGCTGCAATTAAAAGCAACCTATTAAAGCAAGCCATGCTTGGTCCCGCGTAAGGTCTTCCCGGTGCCGGGTCGCAACTCAACTGAAAGAATGGACACAATTAAACTCGCGATCGTCTTCGATGCCGCAATCGTAGATAAGCCCGATTCCGGTTTCCCCAACAACACAGAACGCCGGGTTTGACAACCGTGGGGAGCCTCAGCTGATTTGAAACTGGTTTTGTCGTTCCGCTCGGGCGGCAATATGTGTTTCGGTTCTATTAGCAAAATTATCAGTAATGATAACAGGATGATGACTTGTTATTTTTATCATGGCTTATCATTTCTTTAAAAGGTAGGGAGGAATTGAAAAAAAACTAGCAGAAAACGTTCACGTTTGCTGGAGGCACCCAAACTCAGCCAGATACATTATTCCTTGATTCTAAATGAACGAACAGAAGAAACAGTGAAAGATTATAATAGTTATAAAGATAGTTGTAGTCAATTATTTGTTAGTATGAAAGGAGCCACCTACCGAGGAAATGATGAAATGATTTCTAATATCCGAACAATTAAGTTTTTTTAGAAAGGTTAATTTATAATGCAACAGCAATTAATTTGAAAGACACCCATTTCAAACGGACTTCTGTGCACACCCAACGAAGTGCGACGCATTTTCTTGTATGTTAATTGCTTCCGTGCTGCCAGCTGGACGAAATAGTTTGGTAACGGCATGCACGTTTTGTGAAACTCGATAAAATTAGGCCGCAAATTAGTTTTGGTTTAGCTTGAAACTTTGAAAACTCAAAACCGTATTTTCTATCAATTTTCAACGAGTCGCGAGAAAGGATTCCTTTGCGAAAAAAGAATGTTCCCTATCGATTGTGCTTTCAAATGCGTCGCTGGCAACCACGGCAAACCCACCAATCAGAAACGACCACATCCGCTGTCGGCGCGTTTGTGGACCTTGCGGGGTATTGGGTCGGGGAGTTCCCCACCATCTATTGTACCATTCAACGCAACTCCTTCATGGGTGTTTCATCAGAAAAGTGGCCTGTTTAAAGGCTTTAAAAGAAAACCAGCAGCATGGTGTGCGGTTTCTTGCATTTTTATTCAAGATCGCAGCCGGACGGAAGTGAAATCAAAACAGTGCCGACAAAGTAGAGCAACACGGAGAGATTGCTCGGTTTTTGGTGATACACAGCGGAAGAGGAAGTGGAAATGTAACAAATTGGGCCAAAGCGCTTTTTTTTTAAAAGTAGACAGCATCCATTCCAGGATGCCGTTCTGCTAGACCCTGGAAATAAAGCAGTTTTGTTGGAAACTTGAGTCATAGTTCAGTAGGCGAGCGAAGCGCATTAAGGGTTGCCACCGTGGCACACTTTGTGTCGCTCGTTTCACATCGTCACGTCATCATCATCGATTGAAGGGTAGAACGTTCTGGAACACCATGAGCGCCAGCGCCACTCCGATCTTCATCACCGTGCCGACGAAGTACATCCCGATTAATGTAGCGTCGATAGCTGGGGCGGCGGCCGTGACGCCAGTGAAACCGCTGGCCAAGCGGCCACCGCCCTCCATCTCCACCGCACCCTCGTCAACCGCATCCGATGACGAGGGGTCGTCGATGGACGAGTTCATTGTGCGCAACAAGAAGCGCCGTCTCGACCACCTGACCTGGGAGGAGAAAGTTCAGCGCAAGTAGGTACCCCTCTGTGGTTTCGCAATCATCGTCCGGCATTCATTGGCTGTCATTTTCTTATTGTTTTCCATTACCACAGGAAGTTGAAGAACCGTGTTGCCGCGCAAACGTCGCGTGACCGCAAAAAGGCCAAAATGGAGGACATGGAGAAGACCATCGAGGAACAGTCGGAGCAGATCGGACAACTACAAAACCGTTGCGCCGAGCTAGACGCAGAAAAGTGTGCGATCTACGACAAGTACCTTGGTCTGGAGCGGCGATTCGAGGAACTGCAGGAGCGGCTCACGGCTTACGAAGAAGAGCAGAAGCGTAGACAGCGCGAGCAGGAGGAGGCGGCAAAGAAGCCGAGCAAGGACCGTGTACCACTCGTTGGTGCGGCGGGAGACGGTGGTGTGGGTTGCGTTACTACCGGGCGCCAAACAGGATCAGCAGCATCCTATCGATGCCCTCTGCAGCAGGGACAACCAATGGACGTTCCGGCAGTAACGCAGACGACACCTCCGCCGACCACCGGAGACGAGCGGATGACGGCCTTATTGCGGATCATTACCCTCTGCCTACTCTACAGGACATGCTCGAAGATTTCGACGTGTTCCAGCTCGAAGAGCTTGCCGAAAGCCTACTCGCAGGTATCGGCACAGACCTGGAAGACGCTGATCGCGCAAGCGGCACGCCGGATGCCGAAGATGACCGCTCCGGCCAGTGGCTGTCTGGATCAGTGGTGGGGTCCCCAGCAGCACTCGTGGAACCCGGTCGATCGGAGTCACCAACCGCAAGCGATTCGAGAAGCCGCCTAATCCTGACCACGCACAACTACTCCAAATCCCCGTTCTACGAGCTATCTGCTGAAGAATCCCAGCCAATTTTGCAGCACCCGGAAGAACCAGACCTGATCGTTGCCACCACCCAGCAGGACGATGATCAAACGATCTTGCTACACACTGGCAGCAGCAACAGTGATACACTCTATGGCACGTACGACAACGAAACGAATTGCATAACGATCGTCGTGAAGAGCGAGGAAGTGATGGATGTTGCAGAGACCGAGGCTGCCGATGACCGACTACATGGCGCGCCATGCCAACAGCCGAAGGGAGAAAAGCTACCAGAAATAAAAGTGATCGCTAGTGAAACAACAGAAGTAGCTGATGATCTGCAACACATCATGAGTCCACTCATGATAAGACCACCGTCGCCCCTGCAGCAATTACTCTCACCGATTGGACCACAACCACAGAAGAGCCCCGGCGGCTTGTCAAGCGCATCCGATGCGGGCTACGAATCGATCGGATCACCCAGTTCCTCCTTCTCGGGGTCGCAATGGGAACCCGCAAACGGTGGTGATACTCCATCGTTCGATTACTCTTTGGACAATTTGGACGATTTCTGGAACCTGGATCTCTATCCCATTTTGGAGTAGAACCGCCGTGGAAGATAGGGACATTTCACATGACCGATCCGATGATGTTGGTTCGGGGGGAATCGGTTGATCGGAGATAATTTTGTACAAATGACAGTAGTTGTTAGGTTAGCATCACCGTTTCGTTGTACATTTGTTTCTATTGCTTATTTATGACAAACCCGGTGTGTAATTATAGGCATCACGTACCGTGGGCGCAGAGTGTATCACTATTGCTGTAAGAACTAGTTCTAATGGGATACCTATCGTTTTAGTTTAATGCACCTCAGCAGAAATAGTATGAAACAGTCAGGTCATTTACGGCTTTGTTTTATAAATTTTTGTTACACAATTTGAATTTTAAGCTCGTAGAACGTACCGCCGGCTGGGCATGCCCAGCGGGCAATAGGGATTAGGATAGAGCATGCAAATGGAAAATAAAAAGATAAATTCTTTTTAACCACCCCAAAAAAAAACCTGTCTTTGATAATGTTTTATTATAGATACGTTGCATTTTCATTCGTTTAGTTCGATAGTATCTAGAATATTCGTATGTCCAATAACAGAACACTTATCATTCGCCTCATCCGTAAGATAATAAGTAGGTCCACGAATTCCGCTGGATCGACACAATGTAGTGTAGATCTCGTTAAGATATTTCCCTGGCCCCCGTGAGGCTTCTTTCTTGTAACTGCACGACAGCCCATCTGTAATGCTCATTAACCTTTCCGTTCCGTTTATTGCGGAAATGCAAGAAATGTGGTAGAAGGATTGCCGAGATGAATCGCATTGATAACGAGTAACGTATGATGGCACATTGGCGTGTGAAAAGACCGACTGCAAAAAAAGCTTCACGACTTTCTTCAATTAATTGGCACCGCAAATCGATAAAATCAATGCAATATTCACTTCACACGGCGAACAATTGTCCATTAAAATAGTTCAGCCGCTCAATCGATATGCACCAACACTAAACGAACCGAATTGCGGGGATTGGAACGCTACAAAACATTCATCCTCACATTCATATCTGTGAACGGTAATTATTGAGCCACACGCACCATTCCGCGTTACGCGTAAGGAAGACTTGTGAGTGCCGATAACTTGATCGTCGAAGATCAACAAGCATGTTGCTGGCAGAAAGCGACAGCAACCACGTTGTCGCCTCTTCAGCTTCGTCGCTAACCTTGAACCCCCATTTTCCGGTTGGCCTCGGGAGATAGGCCGGGAAGAGATGAAAAGCGCAAAAGTAAAACTGGAATCTCTTACCTCTGTGGCCCCGCCATGCAAGAGAACCTGTTCCTTCGGCCGAGGGCGAGATTCACTTCGATCCGATCTGATAACTAAGGGCCATATTTAATGCTTCGCACCGTGGGCCTCGTGCGATCAGTATTCAAATCAAAATGGACCGTTGCCGTCGTTGGACGTTTCTTGTGGTGGTAGTACTTTTTGTTGCCACTAGTGCCTTTTCTGAAACAATCGACGATCCAGAGTTTCATATTTCAACGACGGTGAACAAGCAAACTGTGACAAGGACGGTCAGTTTTGGCAAACAATGGGACGACGCCGTTTCCAACATCGCGGCAAGTGAATTAGAGGAAAATGTCCAAAGTGATTGTGCACCCAACGAAGCGCTGGACTGTGGCGGCAACAGTTTGACGACCGTTTTTCCAACTGATCCAACCGAGGCGGGAACGGACCCAACAACTGAAAGCGAAGAATTAACGACAACGATGATACCAACTACGACGATGCCAACGACAGAAATTCCATCAACAAGCAGCACCAGTACAACGACAACTGCTGCGCCACTAAAAATGGTTGCAGAAATAGTAAATGGTAACCAGCGTGGTCGAATGGTGCGTTTTGGTGGCAGAAGAAGTGGGGCTTCCGGGGCTCCAACGGTTCGTCCGAGGAAATCGACAACGGTCAGCCCTTGGATGATACAAAGCCGGCGTGGTCTGTTTAATCCGGAGCTGCGAAATCGCTATCTGGGACGGTTCCGAAGCACTACGCCAGCTGAGGTCGGTAGTTAGTGAATGGATTGGCAGCAGAACGGTTTCAACAGACGGAATAAAGAATAAAGTAGTACGGAAAATTCTAACCGTTTCATGGCCTTTTGTGCATTGGTTCTTGAATGAATTGGATCCGACCAGACACTTCAACGTTCTAAGAAAATAATTTGTTTCAAGCGAACCTGTTTCGGCAACAGCAAAAATTAAAGAATTTGTTTTATATATAAGGACAAAACAGGTTGTTGTTTCTCAATGAAGAATCCAAACACAAGTCTCGTTTTGGTTTTGCTTCTCCACGTCTGCCTCACTCAATCTCTTTGTTACTGCAGGATGTATCATGGACAGAAAAAACAGCATAACCATGGGAAAGCATAACAGTACAGGTAAAAACGATAAACGTGCACGTTGAATGCATAAGAAGTTGTTGCTCTGTCCGTGCTCCGCGAAGCAAAATCTGTCTTTTGCTCTCACATTCTTGACATCAAACTTTGTTGGATGTACCTCAATTCCGTCGATACGGGTCCCAGCATACGATTCCGATTCTAATTCCAACGCGTGGCTTAGATCTTCTTCACAATCTGCACCACATCCTCGTCGTTCAACACGTGATCAATGCCAACCTTTTGCGGCTGATGCTTCACGGATGAGCCCCACACGAGGGCACTGTGAAAAAGGAAATAATAAGAATGATTCAAATGAAATGCTGTTTATGTCTCTTCATAGCACTTACTATTTGAATTCCTTCGCAATCGTTCGGTGCAATTTGTTACAGAAACTCTCAACCGATGTGTGCTCATGGTGTAACACGATGGGCGAGCTATAGTCCGGCAGCTGTCCTTTCGGTTTGGTGTAACTAGAAAGAAACATACTCAGTCATTAAATCAACCATTTACTTGGTGTGATTAGAACATACATTCGCACAAGTTGCAGGTATTGCCACATCATTTCTAGCAAATCGTCAAAGTTCCAGTGATGGTGAGCGGAGATCGGTACGCAGTGAGGGATTTTGTAGATCACGTCCAGTTCTTCGATCGAAATCTGATCGATCTTGTTTAGCAGATAAATGCACGGGATGTAGATTCGATTGCCTTCGATCACGTCGATAAGATCGTCTGCCGTGGCATCGTACTTGAGCGTAATGTCCGCATTGTGGATCTTGTACTCGGACAGGATCGTTTTCACCGTGTCCAGATCCAGCTCGGACTGGGCGACGGTGGCGTTCAGGTTGACACCACCCTTGTCCTTTCGACGGAAGGAAATGTTGGGCGGTTGTTTGTTCAACCGCAACCCGAACCCTTCCAGCTCGTGCTCGAGCAACTTTTTGTGTGTTAACGGCTTCAATACGTCCAGCACCATGAAGATAAGGTTGCAGGTCCGGGCCACCGCAATAACTTGCCGACCGCGACCCTTGCCGTCCTTTGCACCCTCGATGATACCGGGAAGGTCGAGCAGCTGAATCTTGGCGCCCTTATACTTGATACAGCCCGGCACCGTCGTAAGCGTGGTGAACTCGTATGCGGCCACCTCCGAGTAGACTCCGGCCAGGTTGGAGAGCAACGTCGATTTGCCGACCGAGGGAAACCCGACGAACCCAACCCGGGCATCGCCGGTCTTCGACACTTCGAAGCCCTGCTCGGAGGCACCGCCGCCACCCTTCGGTGTGATGAGTTCTCGGCGCAGCTTCGCCAGCCGAGCCTTAAGCAATCCCAAATGTCCGGCAGTAGCTTTATTTCGTTGAGTACGAGCCATCTACCCGTCGCAGGGAAGGGAAGAATGCACAACAAATCGTGTCATAACCTCGTCGTTTTCGGTACCGTACCTTTCGGGATCAGTAGGGCCATGGTTTACCTCGGACTCGATTTGAGCGATCTTTTCCAGTATTGTACTCATCTTGATCGCTGGCTGGGTAGGTGATTGAGCGTTTAACTAATGCTAAAAACGGAAAAAATCATACAACAGTGAACCGCACAACCTCAATTCTCCGGCAAAGTGCGATCGTGTAACGTTGACGTTGAAAGTGCGTTTACAACGGTCTGTTCACGGATGCGAGGTTGTCAATGTCAAAGTCCCAAGTCCCTGTGAAAATTGTAGCATTCCTAAGAAAACATCACTATTTTGAACAGACGCAGATCAGCTGAGACAAACGTTTCAACAGCCAAACATAGCGTCGTCGTGAGCGAGAAGCGCATTTCGCCAACGTAAGTAAAGAACGCGTTTTCAACACAGCATTCCCAAGATTGGTCTTGTTTGTATTTTAGTAAGCAATGTACAACTACCGGTGGCCCGAAACCCCCGTCCCCACAGCGGGCAGGCCACGTTTTCCTGCATCGACTGCATTTTTGGAAACACCATCCATCATGACTTCGTTCCGCGGGCCGAAAGAAATGGAAAGAGCCGTCTCGACGAGAGTCGAAAACAACTTCCCGAGAGCCTTTACATCCTTTTTGCCAAGCAACTTGAACAGTAGTAATATTTTCGATGGCAACACATCGCTACCGCTAACCACGTTGGAGGCTCCCCCCGGCAGAGAAGGTTGCAATCGTACGCAAGCAAACAATGGTTTCAATCTCAACTGCACATTACCGACGATTTTTCCGGATGTAAACCCGATGCATAGATTTGGTCCTTTAACCACGAACCCTGTTAATGTGTTTAACAGAAGTACATCCATTCCTCAACCGAAAGCTTCGTCCATGTTGGTGAATTACCACCAAATGAAATTTCAAGCCAGTGCAGGTCAATCGGCAACCGTAAAGCGGAAGTGTTCTCCACCGGCTACTGGATCGAAATATCCTAAACCGAGTATCGGCTTGTCGAATCCCCATGCTTCTGACCATTCAACAGCAGCGGCCAGTAAGCCTGATTCAAAAGCATCCCTTCGGATTGTTTCGGGAACGATTGAACACATCCTAAAAATAATACGCGAACAACCGAAGACTCCGTTGCTATTGGAAACTGTAGCTAGCGTTCTGGCAATCAGAGCTGGCAGTAGAGCGACGGAAAAGGTACTTCTGCTCCGGAATCGCAACGTAGGACCGGTTTTACAGGCAGTGTTTTACGAGATCGATACGGGATTGACACCACTGGCGATCGGAGATCGAGTGCGCTGTGTTGGCCGACTTCAGACCAACGGAAGTCGGTTTCAGATACTGAAAATTACGCACACCACAGATCAGTACGAGCGAGCGATCGTTCGCCTGCAAACGGTCAGTACCTTTACGTCGAAAGTAATGCGTTGAAGGTGAACGGTGAAAAAGAGGATGAATGCATTTAATTTCACTTTCGAATGTTATTTATATTTTCATCAGTTGCTTTCGCCCCCATCTGAAGGGGGAACGGTAAACTCACATATTTGTACTAAAGCGATGCGATTAGCAATGAACTGTGCTAAATACCCATGATGTTACTATCGCTAACTTAACCCTTTGCCACTAACGTATGAATTGTTATAGAAGGATTATTTACAAAACCCAAAACGATTACAAAATAAGAAATCTACGAGAGCTAACGCCTTCTTTCGGAAGAAAAAACGGGCCGTTTCTGGTGCTCATCGAAAACGTTAAGTTGCGCGACCTAACATAAAGCTGCTGTCCATTACTTCAACGTAATAAGTGGTGTTAGTTTGTAAAATTACGATACAAAATAAATATCTATGGTGGCGGGTGAACTCATGATTCTAAAGCAACAACAAAATGCAATGCTGAAAGTTAGGCACTTGATGGAAGTGTCAGTGCGGGTTGGTGCCTATCTGTCTTCTCCGTTCCCTTGCTTATTCGCTCAGAACCAGGATCAGAAATACCACCAACCCACTGATCATGGCGGTGATGTAGCCGAGATGGAACCGTCGTTCCTTGGACAATGATCCGCCGCGATAACTGCAAAGAGAGCCAAGAAAGCAAATCAATCGATATTTGCTGTTGTCACACAAAAAGGCCGCTTACCGTTTTTTGGATGCCGAAAACGGTGTCGGAGGATTTACTCCCGGAATGCTGCTGTCGAGGTAGACCACGTACCAAGTGAAGGACGATACCAGCAGCCCGAATGCGAGTGCGGACAACACATACGCGGTCTGTTCGGCATGGGGTACCATACGATCCCAGCTGGCCATAGTTGGCCGAAGGCGTACGATTCGTTCACACAAGTCGTTCCAGAAGATTCCGGCGACTGCGACGCTTTGCGAGACAAACGTCCTGAAGGTTGCAACTACAAAATAGGCAGGGAATGTGAGTTAAAACGTTGATTGTTTTGGGAAGCGTCTCCGATCAATCGGATGATTCAACACGAAATTGTAGTTTCCGCATTCGATAGAAGCGATGGTGTTTCGTTTCAACAGTTAGGATAGTTATTTTTAACGTAACGCACTGCACCATCGTCGAGATGATTTCATCATTGTGCGCTTCACTCTCGAGCGCCGTTTGTGTGGTGAGCAAATAAACAGACAGTCCAAAGGGTGAACCGCGGACATGGCTGGAGAGATTTGTTTGCACAAACGCCGAAACCTTCACGTTCGGGACTCACCGTCGAGCACTGGCAGCAGATATCGGACGGAAACCGCAATCGTTGTGGCCGCTGCCAGCAGCACCAGCATTTGCTTGGTATCGATCGGCGATTCACGGTTCTTCCACGATCCGTCTGCTGCGTGACGATGTCCCTTCAAATCGGACAGCTCCATGTCGGACCCGTTAAAGGAAAGCCTCCGTGGACGCTGCGCTCCGGCAACATCCTCCTTCGACTGACCGTTTCCGTGCCATCCGTCCGCTGCCGGTGCTTTTCCGTTCCCGTGAGCCGGCTGATTATTTAACTCGTGGATTGATGATTCCATTGTATTTACGTCGCGTGGCCAAAGATAACACTTCCCGAAATGTGCGTAGTTACAAATAGGTCAACGCAGCAGTTGCACCGTGATCAAAGTTGTTCCACGGCCAGATGGTTTCGTTGCGCTTGCGTGGGTGCTGCTTATGTTCTTCGTCGTCGCCTTCTACTGCTTCGTGCACCGCCACAGTTCATCACCGCGAGCTCACTTCACAAACCGCAGTCGGCTGCGATGACGTGACTTTTAATGTTTCGAGCGAACGGGGTTTTGTGAACGATTTAGGTCCCGTTTAGAGTGACCTTCCGAAAGGGTTTCGGCGGCGGTGTGCGTGTTTGTGTAACGGCGGCGTCGAACGGCTGCTGGTAAATAAACCCTCCCCTGAGCGCAGGAGGTAACGGGTCAGTTTACATCGGTAGGTTCAGTGCTGCACTCGGAGCATGCCATCGATGACGTATCTCAGTGTGCGAACGAGATGGCGCGAGTGTTGTGTTTGGCGCGATTCAACTCACGGCGGAAATTTGATGATTGCGGCTTACCGTTTATTGGATAAAAAGTGTGGATTAAGATACCAGAATCCGCGACGAATTTGTGGGGCACGGTTCCGGTTCGTATCCGCTGTTTTTCATGTTTTCTCATTTTAAGCAGTTACTGTATAAACTTGAGCTTACTTGTTTTCTGCACAGGGCGAGCACACGTGGGACTGATCGAGTGAAATCGATGACAAAACAAACAAAATCCCGTCCCCACACGGCTTGTAGACGATCGGGTTGCAAATGAGGATTGTTGCTTATCGTGCGCATGCCCACGGGTTGTTCCCCAGGGACAGAGCGCCATCAGTGAGCATGTGCACGAACGGAAAGGGGAAAATGTGTCAGCAGAACCCCAAACAAAATCACACAGCCAGAAGTGTGCCAACATCGCGACAACCACCTGTGCGCTGCGAGTAATATCGTCTTTCGCCACTGCACCGCGATTAGTTCTTATCAGTGCCCGATATCGATCGCTGTACGCGAGGTGAATCGATAGAAATCGGTCAGGACACAGGTCTACGGCCGGCCCGATGTCAGTACAATAGTGGGGCCTGTGTTAGCGAGCCGCGTGGGACCAACGAAAAAAGCATGACGACCGGGTACAAGCACCTCTACTCTTGCTTAACGTTTCTCATTTTCGTGTTTGTGTTCAATTTCTACAAAAACCGTATCCATTTGAGCCGCGAACGGGAAACGTCGTTCCGGGCGGCCTCGAAGATGAAGCGGACCGGAGTGCTAAACAAACCGCTTCCACTCGATGTGGATGGAGAGGATTTCTTTTTCGGACTTCAAGACGATCCTGCTATCGGTGGCCTCCGGCCAACGGTGGCTAACGGCTGGGGGCAGCACACGCTTCATCCGACACGCTGCCTTATGGCAGAGATATTTTTCACAACACCCACGGCTGAAAGGTCAAGGTTGAGCTCGGGCGTGGATCCGGAAGGATTGCACTACAAGACGTCAAACGAGCGGAACCGTAGAAAGGATCCACCTCACGATCATTCCTCAGTTCCGAACTCGTCGGTGTACGTGTTTCTGTCCGTGTTGGCTATCCTCCTGGTGGCCGCTTGCGTCGATATTGCAAAACACCTGACATCGTCGGTTCGTTCCCCGGGCGACTCCAAGCGGCGCCTTTCGCTGCAGAACTACCAGTCGTTGATAAGGGAGAAGCAGAAACAGTTCCGAATGATGAAGCAACACTGCTCGCAACCATCGATGAGCATTCAGCGTTCGATCGACGAACCGTTGCCACCGTCCGCGCTTTCGTACGGATTGGGCCGGAAGGATGACTCCAGGACGGGTTCAGCGATGGCGCCACCGCTTCTCCGGCGCCAATCGGTACCAACGGTAATGCGCACGCAACCCACCGCCGCTATGAGTTGGAACGGATCTTCGCCACTCGCTACCGGTGCATCGTTTGGGCGCCGAACATCGGTAGACTCGTTCTGGGATGTGGACAGTTCGGGCCCACCGTCCCTGGGATCATCGCCGGAAGTGAGACGACGCGTCCGGATGCTACACCGTCATTAGGAGGTCGGCTTTAAATGGACAGCGTTGGCGTGTGGCACTGACAACATATGCTGCTTCTCTTCAATTAACCGATTGAAAGATATTCTATTTTAAGCAGAATACGTGAAAGTATCTGAACGCAATGCGTTCCACTGTGTGGCGTACGAATAATGTTCGAACTATTTGATGTGATCTCTTCTAGGATAAGGACAAAGAATTATGAACTGATGTAGTGTACCCTCCAGCCTATGAAAGGGGATATTTAGTAGCATAAAGAGCCGCTTTTGCAGTCTAAATTGCTGGTACAATCGTGTCCATTTTGTATACGTATACGTAATTCTAGCTCATTTCTCCTAAACATATCTCACATCGCTTCGAAAAGTAGAATAAAATGTGAATTTAAAGTTGTAGTCCACTGGATGTGCTGGTAAGCATTTGTTGAAATCAATGCAGCTAGAAGTAAATCGAATTTTATGAAAACAAATTTTACACAGCCACAAAAAGAATAGGTGTTATGAACTAATGAAATGAAAAGAAACAGTAGTTATGAAGTATACTGCAAAACTACACAATGATCTACTTTTATGACGAATCACACAGAGGCACGCCTTTACCGGACAAATGCAAGCGAAAGTTACTAATGTATTTTAATTATTTACCTTTTATAATTCCATTGACATAGTGCATTTACTAGTCTCCTCACGATTAAATTTAAAACCGTAAAGAATTAGTGTAGTAGAAAATGGAAACCTCTAAATGTGAATAGAAGGAATAAACCTTCGATGCCCCTTGGGAACATCAACAAGCCACATTCTTTATCATCGCACCCGTCGTTCTCTGGGGAATCGTTCGTGGTTTTAATAATCGATAAAACAACTGTTTGTATTTATCTTTCTCCCAGCGACCTTCGGAAATCATGCGAACCGTTCAGCTGGGCCGGATGTGTGAATTGATTTGGGGACGATCGATCTGTGCTGCATTCGTCACTGTA
Organism: Anopheles bellator; assembly: GCF_943735745.2. NCBI lineage: Eukaryota > Metazoa > Arthropoda > Insecta > Diptera > Culicidae > Anopheles > Anopheles bellator. The sequence goes on along the minus strand of NC_071285.1, from coordinate 7,445,431 downwards.
GTTCTCTCTCTCTCTCTCTCACTTCAAGAAAGACCTTAACGAGTTGTATTTTTAGGTCAAGTCATATTTATTGATTATCGTTAAAATTATCTTACAACTTATACAACTGTGCGGTCTTAACGGTGCAAATATTTCAAATCTTAGAGCACACAAAAACCGGCTGTTACGAAGTCAACGAAACGAAAAAAGTGTGTAAATGTTGGCTGTTTCGAAAAATACTTTTCAGTAGGGTGAAGGACATAGACAGTGGACAGGAGCAGTGCTTCAGGGAACGGAAGGCGGCCCAGAAAACTTGTTAGTGGTTGCCAGCGATGCCCACAAGCAGGGTGTCCTGGAGTATTCACTGTGGCCCTGGTGCCTATAATAAACCGAATGATGAATGTCTGAAACATTTGCAACCACAGACCGCACACGTTTCGCTCTCATTTTGAGGTTCCATCCTCAGTCCGGTACCTTCCACTGTAACTTTTTGCCGGTTTCGTACAGCGTGGACAGGGCGTGCGAAAATTCATCCTTCTCCTGCAGCCGCAGATAGTGTTTGTAGAGCTGCAGTGCCGTCCGCGCGTCCTCGATTGAATCGTGCGTTTCCGACTGTATCTTAATGCCCAGGAACTGCCAGGCGAGAAAACGCAACGAAACCATCCGGTGGTGCGGCAGATGAAAGAGATGCACCGTGTCGACGATCTGCTCCGGCGGTACGATGATGTTGATGACCCGGAAATCGTTCTTCAATCCGTGCCCCACAAACACGACGCCACTGTCGACGAGATAGCGCAGCTTTTGGTACGAGTTTTTCAGTGTCGTCAATCGTTTGTTGCTAAAGTTGGCGTCCAGATCGCCCGGTTTGATGCCGGAGAACTTTGTTAGATAGTCGACCACTTGCTCCTGCGTCGAGATGTAATCGTCCATGAAGGGGACGCCCTCATCGTCACCCTGCCCGCGGATGCAAGTGATACGGGCCACACTCATGTGACTCGGTTTCACCGTCGACATCTTGCCATCGGAGCGTATTTCGCTCTCCTCCGGATTGAGTGTCACGAATTCTGCGTCCATCGCGACGAGCTCACCGGCACGGAAGATTTCACTGCGTCCGAGAGGCTTAAAACTGCCAGCGGCCTCATCGAGCATAGCCGTGCCGGTTTCGGTCGATCCGACTTCTTCGTTTGCCTCCAGTCCCGTCACTAGCCGCCCATCATCGGCGGGCACGTCCTCGACGAACAGATCGTGCGTGAACGGGTTCATGTACTGTGCCGCAACCCGTTCTCGTATCGACTCACAGTCCACCGGCGGGAGTTCGGTGCTCACGGAACTGGTGTTGGTGTAAAACAGGGCACACGGCACCTTCCAGTCCAGTGTGAACCAAACGGCTTCCTGCACGGTGACGGGCGAGATGCTAAAATCGTTAAAAATGTACCATCCACCGGCCGGCGACGAGGACGTCGATTGTGACGGTTGCTTCAGCTCGTGGTAACTGGCGGGGACATGGATGAGTGACACGAGGTTACGCTGGGCACCGTCGTTGATGTAGCAAACCACGGCGGAAAGGTTGTACGTTTTACTGACTTTCGGCCCCATTTCCGGTTCGGCTGCAGGAACCACAAATAGTTCATATTAGACCCAACTATGGACGACTTTCCTCCCGGAAACTTACCGTTGGATGTTTTTTCGTCACCGTGCTCAGTGATTGGCGATACGGAAGGTGGCTCCTGGCCACTGGATGTAACCAGCACCGGTTCCCCGTGCGATGCCGTTCGCATCGAGTTAATTTCCAAATTCCGTTGCTCGTCCAGCAGCATCTGGAAGCTGAGCGGAAACCAGGACTTTTGCATTCCGTGTGTGACTCCGGAAGGGGCGGCCGAAATAACACACGGTGATGATTTGCTGTTGAAAAATGACGATCGTTTAGAGATTGAATAGTGTTGAGTAGTGGCCGTACTTACCGCGGATGAGCGAAATGACAATCGACTCGCGAACAGTTTGTTCCGTAGCGGCACATTTTGGTACTCGTATTGGACCCATTGAAAGTGACCGGCCCTCCAGCAGCTGACTGATCCCCAGACACGGCGCTGGTCCCCGATCCAACCTGCCCCGTCGTACCTGGCTGCTGCTGTGCTTGGGCCGCCCCCTGCGCAGGTCGTGCCATTTGACGCCGCAGATAGTCGAGCTCCTTCTCATTGTCCAGCCCGCAGTTGATCGACAGGATGGCGGGCAGATCGGTGACGCGTGATTTCTGATTGGTAGGTGTAAACTTGTTACACGTTTCGCACCAGGCCGGGGTCGTTTTCTCCACACCGAGCGAGTGCTTCAGGATCGTGCCGAACGTGCCCTCGACGTTGTTGGTGGTGGCGGTCGGGTAGAGCAAGTTGCACACGAGCAACACATTGTCCTTCGCCCGAACGGTGTTGCACTTCAGGCAGCGGTGGGTCGTTTGCTGTTGCGTCCCGAACAGCCGGCTGATATCCGTTTCATCTTTTGCCGTGCTGCTTCCCGTTTGTTGTTGTTGCTGCTGCTGCTGCTGTTGTTGTGTCGAACCGGGACCTGATTTTCCGCTTCCGAGATTGAGGATCTGAAACTTTTGCACACTATCGTGCTGATCGTGTACGGATCCGTACGGCGATTGTCCCGCTCCAAGCTGGTGATGGCGGGGATGTTCGTAGAAGTGCATCGTTTCGTTCTTTTTCATCGCCTCCAGCAACTCGTAGTGGATCTGGTGCAGCACGAAACGGTTCCAGTTTTGGATGAGGCTGATCAGATTGATGTTTGCACTATTGGACGCCCGGTCCGATGAAAGGATCAGCCCAAGGGCGGCCGCTTCCGGCACGGTTCGGAACGAACGCAAAAAGTTGCTCGCCTGGCACGGGGAACTCGAACTGCCGACGTCGAGCATGTGAAACAGAAAGCCCAGTTCGCACGAAAGGCAAAACTCCTTCGAGCAGCAGTGCGCCAGGATGGCCGTGCGCAGTGGAACGATAAAGTACAGGACCTGTAGCATCGCGTTGCAGTAGGCGTTGGGCAGGTTCGCTTCGAGCCCAACGAACCCAGTCTGATTGTACTGTTCAAAGTCGAAATCTTGACAGCCGAGCTTGCTGTACTTAACGTCCACCTTCCGGTAGCGCCGCGGAACGAGCCGCATTCCTTGTTGATCCGTTCCGAGTCCACCTGGGCCACCGCTACCACCGACGGTGCCACCACCGGCAGCACCCTTGGCCGATGAGTTGTGTGCGGCGGTAGTCGTGCTGGAACCGCTGCCCCCAGGACCTCCGGACCCCGGCGCACCCTCCGGCAGGTACGGTATCTGATTGCGAAGATAGGTGCGCGGATTCGGTGCATACCCGATCGGTCCCTGCATCTTCATCGTGGAAAGGATTTGCGCATCGATCGGTTTCGGTCGCCGGTACTCGTACGTGTTCATCCAAGCAGGCCAATCACTCAACCACCGGTCGCCGGTTGCTAGATGGGGCAGAAGTATCGACGACAGCGGAAAGTTGGTATCGGTGATCGGAACGAACGGTGGCGGTTCGATCGTGTCGGCGAATTCAGTGTCCCGCGAGTACGGATTGAACGCCAGCGTCGGTGTGTTGATCTTGACGGCCGAAATCAGATTGATGTGCCCGGACTGGTCACCGAACACCATCGCCTGGCTCGAGGAACTGATGTCGAACGAAAGGCACTGTGATCCGGTGGTGTTAATCTGGAACATGCAAACCCGCGGTTCACTCAGTTCCACCGTGTCGACCAGCTGCAACTGGCCTTCCGGAGATACGACCGCCAACCGGGAACAGTGGGAAGGCAGAAAGCGCAATAGCTGAGGCTCGACCAGCAGCTGGATCGGTGACACGAGCCGCAACATACGCAAATCGTACACCATCAGGAACCGATCGATGGCGAGATTTCCCTGACGGCCACTGAACCCGCACGAGATGAGATAGTTTCCCTGCACGTCAAAATCGGACAAACTGCCCGAGTGCGTCAGCAGTTCGTGCTCGATGGCCAGTGTGTTGGGGTCGCGCAGGGCAATCTTTCCGAATGCGTCCCCTGCGCACAGGTACCGCGAGTGACGCCGGAGTATCGCACAACCATCCGGGCCGGCCTGCACACTGGTTGACAGTTCACTCGCCGTGCCAATGTCGAACTCGATCATATCACTCTGGTGTCCACCGAGCAGCAGGCGAGCCGGGGCATGCTCGATCATGCACACCATATCGACCATCCGCTCCGAGCGGAACGTGAACTTGGGCAACCCGCGGCGTATCTGATGGCGCAGGGAGGTCGGCGTGAGGGCCAAAATGCCCGGTTCGATTGTGGCGATCTGCCGGACGACCTCGTTGGCGTGCACCTGGAACGAGGTGTATTTCTGCATCGACCCACCGTAGTAGGACGTTACGTGGCCACCCTGGTTGCCCATCCAGACCAGTTCCTCCTGTGTGTCGAAGCACACGGTCGACACACCGAACCGATCGCCTCCGTCCGCCAGGATCATGGAGTGCTCCATAAACTCTGGCTCAGCGGAACCGATGTTGAACGCACTGTACTCGGCCACCGCATCCGGATACTCGGCCACGGCCACTCCGGTTGGATCGCTGTCGTACACTGGAGGGCGCCGATGAAGGAACAACAGAGAGAGAGAGAGAGAGGAGGTCAGCACGCAGGAGGTCAGCAAACGATATTGCGACATTACTTACTTGTCAGCGTTATGATGTCCTCTGGTCCACGGTTCCCCGGATCGCCACCGGCCGCCGTCGTCATGTAGACATAATCCATCTTTGTTGCAGTGCGGTCACTTTTTTGCGCTTATCCACCGTGTAGCACTGGCGACATCGAAGTAGCCTGGTTTTGCCCCCCACACCGGAAGATGACGCGACTTTCGCTTGGGCGCTGCTGCTGAATGGGAGCTTCTTTTCTCTTTGTTGCCCCCTGCCAACCGTGGGAGAAATTGTGAAATGGCCTCGTTCTGGGGGCGGCTGTTCGCAGAACAAAGACTAACGGTACTCCTATACTGCGCCGTTGTCGCTTCGAAGTGGATCGTTGGGTCGCCCCGCGCGCGCTGTGTACAAATTCCGCGTCGCGTCGCGGATCGTCGCTGGCTGTGTGTGCGGCGCTTTGTGCGCCCACCGCTGGACGTGTGCGTGTATTGTGAGCGAGTGGAAAATGTAAACAATATCACAACACTGCTTTCCGCCCCAGGAAAATGTCAGTTCGTCGGATGCGAAAAGAAAACACTTCAGTAAGACGCGTTTGCGTTGCCAAGGTAAACTAGCAACCTGTGGATAGCGACTTCGAACACATTTTGGCAGCGAAAGAATGCGAGCTCTCTGTACGGCGCACGCACACCAACACACCGGCGGCCTTCCGTGGATCAGCTGATCCCGCAGGGGAAACTCGGCGGACAGTTTGAGCGAAAAAAGACGTTTTATCGACGTTCCATTAATTACGGCGTACGGCGTTAATTATTATTATATTTCAAGGATCAATTCTAATCGAGGTTTATGAGAAGGTCATCGTAGTGGTCGTCACAGATTCAGTTACCAGCGGTTTGCCCAGCGATACCTCCTTCGAGTTACAGATTAACAGATTTCTACGTGGACACAAACAGTTCAACATGAGGTTTAGCATGTAAAAAATATTGTAAAACATCTGAATTCCTAGCTGCGAACGAAAATGTGCGCCATACAAAAACAACGAAAATAAAGCGCTTGCACGGCCCGGCTGTCAAACGCGCTCCGTTAGGCCAACATTAGGTCGTATTCTCAAGAGGCCAACTGGGATACCATTTTGAACTTAACGCTGGTTTGGCCGTTACGAGTCCGGAAATAACTTGTCAGACCTACTTGTCAACTAACGTAAACATTGAATTGGTGAACTAAATTAGGTGATTTGTGGTACGTAGCGCCAATTCTTCAGAAAAAGAGCATTTTTAACTCGTTTCATTCGCTTTCTTTCGCTTCAGTTTTGTTGAGTCGTAATTGCCGAACGATTTTCTGCTTGTTCAGAACAAAGACACATTTTTGGTCATCAGAATGACCGTGCCATCTTTAACGGTGCAACAAGTGCAAAAGGTAGAGGAAGTTAGAATCAGTTTCGAAGCAGACCCCGAGAAATGTACTGTTTCCATGCTCAAGAAAATGATTAATGCTGTTGCCGGTACTTTGCTCATGTCCGAATGTAAAAAACTTAACCATCTCGGCAAAGCGATGGAAGATCATAACACACTCGGCTACTACAACGTTTCCAAGGAGTTCTTCATAAAGTTTAAAAAAAATACCGTAACGAGACCTGCGCAGTCTACCATATCAGCAGAAACGAATACAACGAAAGCTACGGCAGAAAAATTGAGCCAAACTGAACCAACCTCCAAAGGAGCATCTTCGACCTCGCCGGCACCGTCTAAACCGGTCGATGGTCCGCTCGCATTCCTGCGCGATGACCCCGTCTTCACTCAGCTGAAGCGCCAACTGCAAGAGGATCAATCAAAGTTGCCGTATCTAATGCGGAAAACCCAATCCATCAACCGAGATCTTATGCGCATCGTCACCGATAACGCGGAGGAATTTCTCAAACTAATCAATGATCAAACATCGGAGCCATCTCTAGAGAACGGAGGATCACAAGGCGTCGCCACCACAACGGTTAACAACCTGTCGCCGTCTGACGTGGACGCTAGTAATCGTTTGAAGGAACTAGGATATCCTGAACATCTTGTTATCCAGGCGTACATTGCGGGCGAACGCAACCTATATAAGGCGGCCGACTTTCTCGTCTCGCAGGCACTCGACGATGACGACGATTAGGCGATTCGATATGCAAGCGTCACACGTTCATAACTCCTGTTCGGACTGGTAGATTAGTACCCTGCGCATTCAGTACCCGTTACGGGTACCTGCAATGGAATTTGTGCCAAGAATTCAATTTATCAAAGGAAAGTCACATTGAAATAACCTAATGCTTCCACTGTCTTCTCTATTTGCGCATATCAAACCAACGAAAGCATTGCCAAACAATGGGTTTTGAATGATTTTTCCGTGTCCAGTGGACGCCAACTAGTCTTAAGTCCACGGCCGCATACGATACGCGCATGAAAAATGTTTTGTTAGCCTTCGGCCAATTTTCCAAGAAGGCGAAATCATGCAAATGAAGCCGTGAAATGATCGTCCACGAACCAGTCCAGCGATGCAGATCATTAATCAACACGGGGCCCAACGCCCGGACAAATTGACCACGATTTGTCACGATTAACTTTCCGTCGCTCTGACGTCCATCAGTCCAGAGCGACTCCAAGGAATCGCGATTGGCCCCGAAATGGCCTCCCGGTGGATGATGTGACAAATCGTTCTTTAATCCCATGGCCAAACACCGACCGCGTGCATCCTGGGAAAGCGTCGTTTTATAGTCCAACAGTCCGACGCTTGGTTAAGGACGAAAATTATGCAATCAGCTTCAATAGAATCATTAATTTGGCTTCCGTAATGTTAATCAACCCTGCCGGGCCAGTTAGGGCAAGGCCCAGGTACGATCACGGATGCTGCTACCGGGATCACCAACGGTCACCCGGTGCGGACTGCGAGGCTGCTAGCCTGTTTTTTCGGTAACCCTTTTTGCCTTGGTCTGGACAAAGACAAAGGCTCGGCGTCCGCCACAGTCAAAAGTCATCCAAGTCGGTCCCAATGATTAATCGTTCGCTCGGAGAAAATATGTTTCAATTGCAATCCCAACTCTCGAAGTGCATCCCAAATCGATGGTCACTGGTGCGGGAACCGGAACTCGTCCCCCGGGATTCCGGTTCCATCATTTAGTCATACGCTGGCCGGGTTCCGTTTTGTTATTTTTTTCTCCTTTCAGGACAATGACCAGAGAACCAGAAGGACGTTGCTGGTGAGGCGAGCAGGTCAGAAGTTGACATCCGGACCCATACGAATGTGCCTGCTCGCGCCAGACCGTAGCAGGACTCGAGTGGACCTTTCTCTGTGCTCTGCTTGTTCCTCCGGTAAACCCCTTTTGCGAAGGGTTCTGCTGATCAGATTACATAATGTTAGTAGATCGTGTCCCTTTGGCGAAACGATGGTCAAAGCGGAGCCTTGGTACCGAGGCCGATGTCCTCGGAGCGACACTCAACGGCCAGCGCGTAATTTATTTGTTTTAGATGCTGCACTATCGTGGCCTATGGCTGAGCCTTCAGCTGCGCCCCTATACCCGGCAGGACCCGCAGCCCTCATCGGCCGAACCCGACCAAGGAAGGCTCGAGCGCGAACATTAGGCTCGACACACAGGGCATCGGCATCGCAATTGACGAAAGTCATAAAATAAAACAAACATAAACATTGCCCGGGAGCGGGTTGCACCGGACGGGGTACCAAAGGATTGAGGGGCGACACGGCGTCATCTTGCGTCACTCCGGCAAGGTTCTGGTGTTTTTTTCGCTTCCGTCCTCTGATACTTTCTTTCCCTCGTGGTTTTCACTTCCTTCAAGAAGCTCACATCCTTCCGAATCAGCCCGTCGGTGGCAATCAGAGCGCTAGCAAACAAACCCGATCGTCCTTTCCCGAGGGGGGAGTCCTCGTCCACGTCAACGGAGTCGTCATAAAAAATCAAAATTATGGCATTTGGTTTGAGTTTCCATTTTTTTGTTCGATTATTTATTTTGATTGCCGCTCGCGCTCACAATGCCCTTACCACGCCAGGCGCATCGTTTAACTGTTTCGGTTCCATTTGGACAGAAAAAAACCCCACTCTATCGGCTATTGCTTTCCCACTCACACGCTCCCGTATAAGGTCAACAACTGGAGTTCTCCGACGGCCACCGGAAGAAAGGAAGGTCCCTTTCGCTCCTTTTGCCTGTTTGATTTGGTTTTTGTTTATCGTCGCCTTTTTTTCGGGTGTTTATCCCTCCCAACTGGCCGCGGGTTGGAGAAATCGGGAACGATTACATTAACACTTATGACAATTGTGTCATAAATTTTATGACTTCTACAAAAATGGGAGGAAAAAACACAAGCCCCAAACAATGGTGCCCGAAGCCCGAGATCGGCTACCTTCTGGTGTGGCACTTGAGCCCTTGCTGGCGACGATTGGCGATCGCGGCCTTCGCCTGAACGGAGTGCCGTTTTTGTTGGTGTCCCAACATCGACATTCCTTTAATCCCCTGCAATCCGGGGATCGATTTCAAGTGTGGCGTGTAGTGTTGAAGTGGCGAGAGTTTTATTTATGTTTACCAATAGGTTGCGCGTTTTTGAGAACCCCGGCAAAGGGATAACCTTGGGAGTATCAATCCGTTGCTCGGGGTGCCGACGGGACGAATCCGGAAACCGACGAGACAGTCACACGGAGAGCTTGATTTCAGTGTCTCCGCCGTACGGGTCTGCCGTAAATAAGTTTATTTTATCGTTTGACGATTGATTGGCACACATGGGAAAAGGGTGTTTAATTGTAGCTTTGTTAGACGATATTGTTTCAACGTTCCAGGATGATATTGCGTAACGGTTTTACTAAAAAGCTCCCTTCCATCGAATGCGTTTGAAAGGGAAGATCATCGTTTGTCTGCTTCGCGTGCCATCAGCAGCTTCGGCAATTTCTTATCCTTTAAATCCTTTTCCGAACAACAGTTTCGGGGGCGCGGTCAGCTGTCGCTTAATGGCACACAGAAAGCAATTTTTGAAAGGCGATCCTTTCCGACTGTAGCGCACGTGCCGCCGCCTGTGGCCAAACGATGCCGACCCCGTGTTTGGGTAGCAGTTTTAAATTGCTTGTAGCATACGTTGGCAAACTGGCAAACGGGAAAAGGTGGTCGGTAGGTTGCGTAGGAGCCAGACCGCGGACCGAAAATCTGTTCCTCCGCTTCCTGCGGACCACTTGAGACCCGGAGGACCCGGAGGGATGCTACCTTTCTGGGACTCGTGCCTTTCACTTCGCTCCCATACTGCCATATGGCAGCTTTCCGGGCAAATCACTTTGTGCCGCTGGGTCCGAGGGTCCCTTTACGGGCCGGGCCTTTTGCAGCTGATCGCGGCGCACGCTTCCACGCCACCGCACGCACAGCAAACAGAGCCCGAAACCGAGCCACCAACAGAGAAGGTTCGGTTGGAAAGGTGCCAGAGCCCGCATCGACGAAACATCGTTGTCAGTACTGGCCCCGGTGGTCCCCATCTACAGACGGTCTCGAGAATAGCGAAATATTTAAAAATTCAAATCAGTCTATCGATGGCCTAATGTTAGACGTGATGGATTGAATTTGATGAATTATGTTTTATAAAAAGTTCTGTAACAATTCCTAACTTACGTGGTGGTGCTACCGATACGCACGTCACTGTGGACCATCACTGCCCGTCCCCTATCTCACCGAAGGACCCTCGTCGCCTTGTCGCGGCGCCGTTTTCCCTTTACCAGGGGTTTGCGTATCCTGGCATATGGAGGTCTCTCATCAGCAACATCGCTCGCGCACAGTTGTCCTTCTGTTCCCGTGGCATTCGGGCCGCGGTGATCGTCACTGGCTGATGGTGGTCTATTTTTATCTGAGGGAAAAATCTACGCCATCGCCACCCGGAAACAGCAGCGGAAGCCAGGACCGGGACCAGGACAAACACGCACGGAACGTTACCCGATATCCGTGTTGGGGTGTGCAGGCAAATTAAATTACTCGCTCGCTTGGCAGGGGATTTGTTGGCTCGTGCCCATCGGCCCACGCGCATCCGGATAGTGCGCGGCGTCATCTGCATTAGCATACTGCAAACACCCGCTCCCTAACTGTTTTCCGATAACGAGCCGGCTTATCGGATCGACAGACGTGTAGTACGTGCTGCTATTCGGTTGGCCATCGTAAATATGGCGCGCACGTGACCCTTACGGTGCCCTCGCCGCGAAAGCTTTTATAACTCGTAAAACACCATTTGTCACTCATTAGCCCATTAAAGTCCATCGCTCACCGACTCTCTATCGGATCGTCGTGATCGGCCCACGGCCACAAACATAAGTCGAAAGCGCGACCGTTTTACGATGTCCTCTTCGAGATAGCGACCTCTATGGCGGTAATTAAATTTTGGAAGTTGTCTAGTCTTCTTTGCCCCGAGTGTGATTTATGGTTGATGGACATTCGATCCATCGATCGCATCCGTGGGCAGCCACTGGAACTGATTACGAAAATGGCAGACGAGCGCCGCACTCCTTGACGGTGCGCTTTTAATGGGTTTCGTGTTAATTAACAAATAAATATAGGTTTTGCGTGTTCTGAAGCGTGCCAGGTTTTTCCATCAATTTTCAAACGAAACTGTCGTGTCATTCCCATGGAACAGCCAAGCAGCAAAAAAAAAATTGGGAGCTCTACGCACCGTGATTATGGCCGAATCTGGTCCAAAATAGTTAACTAAACTAGGCTAAGCTTTTAAGCAATTTCTGCTGTCGAACGAAAACCTTGGTAATATTAGCTTCGATCAATGATGATCAACCATTCAACAAATATAAAATTACATGTTACCTGTTTATTGACTTTAAATAGCAATCAGTCGTCCAAAGTTGATGCTAATTAATTGAACGGAATTTTCCGATGACTGACGGTAGCACATAGATCAATCATCCACGTAACGGATTAACTGATCCGCCTTCAATTTATGCAATCGAAAAAAAGAGATACTTATTGCTGTCTGCTGTTAGATTTTTTTCTTCAGTTATTGATCATTCTTACGGCTGTGTAGTCTTCAATAAAAACCACCGGCCGGGAACATCGCGTTTCCTGCCAGTTCCCCGCTAATCCCGTATCATCTGCCACCGATTTTGCGGTTACGGTTGACGAAATCACTCCGACTCAACCGAAGCCAAGCATTTTTTTTTCCAGAGCCTTTGTAATGTTTTAATTCTCTCGAAACATATGTTTGCCGGGTTGCCTTCGAAAGGGAAAAAACCATCGCTGGAGCTTTGAAAAATCTCAAAACCAATAAAGGACGAACTAAGTTCCAAATTTATTTATCAAACAAAAAGCAGCATCCCTCCGCCGCACGCATTTTGTGAAATTCGATCGTTTTATAGCGTCATAAAATCGCTTCCATTCGCCGGGTGGCCGATCCTTCGTGGCTGGCTGCAACAAATGCATTCACCGCGCGATTCCCCGTTTTTCCGGGAGTTCCGGCCTTCCATCGCTGCGATGCAGCCGGTTCGGTTGCAATGGCAACGCGGCTGTACCGCAGGATGCGCCAGAACGGAGAGGCTTCACGACTTTTGACGTGATTTGATGTCCTTTTCGCCGAACGGGGATCGATCGATTTTTTTCAACTCCACGGTGCCATTCTATTCACGTTTGATTCGCGTCCCTCCCGTTGGCAGTTGCAGTCAGCGATCAATCGACGGCCCGAGGAGCGGCCGGTCGGCCGGCCGTGTCCTTGTTGTTGTGCTGCGCACCGAAAGGCATTTGATTGATATCGATATCGGCCCGGTCGGTCGAGGCCGGGGAAGGGATTTTATTGCAATTTATTATGATTTTTATTAGATTCACACTTTTTCTCGACGGACACCGACGTGAAGGGGATATTTTTTCTTCCGACTTGGATGGGTCCGGACTCAAAGCGAAAGCCGAAAAGGATGACAACGAGCCGGAGGGATGACAGACACGCGAAAATGGAAACACAATGCACTTTTCGTCACGGTGATGCATCTTCCGGGTCCTTGCGGGGCCATTTTTGGTCCTCTTGTCCCGCTGTCTCGTTCGGGATCGGGACTTTGCCTGCGAGTGGCTTCATCATTATGATTAGAGTTTATTTACGATTAGATATGGAGATTTGTTTTGTCGCCGGCCGCTGCTGGCGCTGGCGGCCACATTGTGCGGCCATAATGTTGTCCGTGTGGCACATAAAGTCAACATAATAGGGCAGGAACACAAGCGGCGAACGGGCAGAGTACGGTAAGAGGTATCGACGAGGTTTTCATATGCTTTGTGCTCGCCCTTGTCCACACGTCCACTGGACATCCCCGTGTCCTTTTGTCCTTGCCGTCGAGTGTATTTCTTTCCCTTTGATTGGGCTCACACAAGTACAAATTACGATTTTTCTTTTCGTTGAGACTGTTTGCACGATCGTTTTGTGGACCATTAATGGCACCAGAAATGGTTCTTGATCTTTTTGGCTCCGAGGCTCGAGGTGTAATGATCTCCCGGTTTTGGAAGAAATATGCATCAATTCCGCTTTGAGTTCCGAGATGCTCACTCTGCGTATTTGACAGGATGTTTTTTTTTTGTTCTATGCCGTTATGTTTCTAAATCAACTCTTAGTTTTATGTGTTTCGTCATAAAAATGCCCTTCTCCGACGATTCTGTTTTTGATCCGAGTGACTCCGTGGAACGTAGTTAATGTACTTAACGTTCCGGTCGATTAGTTTTATGAAATTCGTCGATGGATCGGCTAACATTTTTTGCTTTGCTGCAATATGCATCTGACGGTAACGATAGAGAACGACATTCCGGAAGCCCCCTCGGGTTGGGCGCTAATTTAATGACTCCTAATCCAATCAACGCGCAACTCGTACGTAACCGAACCAAGGCCCGGCGATGATGGCATTTTGCGCATGATTTAAGCACTGTTTTAATGCGCATCGCTGTTCCGTTGCATAATAACGCCAAGGTCAGGGAAGGAAAACGAACATTTTACTATCGGCTTTTCGGTGTGCGTAACTGACGAAAAAATGTTCGTGTCTTTCGCGTGTTTATGCCATCTTTTAAATCTGTTTTGGTTGGCAGCATTTAAATTTGCTTCTGCTTCGTTCATTAGCGCTGCAGTTGAAGAAATCTGAAACCGATCGCTAATAACTTGGCCGAGCCTCTCCGATTACTCTGGTCCCGCAAGGGACAGGATGTTTTGCATAACATCGGATTTATGATTTGTTGAGACATCGTGATCCTGTGAGAGATCGTTCGAAAGTCGTTTAACAATGTTTCCAATTTCGCCTCCAAACATTAACGCACCCTTTTACCAGACGCATGCAAAACAGGATTGCACGAACCGGGCAGATAATATTTCATTTTTCGAGACGACACTTTCACCCTTTAAGGCCCTGTCATCTGTCGCCGCGTTTGGGTTCATCGCGACTGGCGCGACTTTCACGCAACCCACTGACCCCGAAACTGCATCGTTTTGCGTACTCGCACGCCTCCCGGGCTGCGGCTTTCGCGATATCGAATTTCCGGCAACAAAACCGTCTTGTGTACGCGCATCCCTCAGAGGCACCGTTATCCTGCTGTGCGATTCCATTTGATTCCATTCGCTTATCTGTTAGCGCAGCACCCAGCATTTGTCAACCCTTTTGCCTTTTTGGCGACAACACGATCGTGATGTGTTATTTATTCAAATTATGCTCACGGACTTGGGCTGCTTGGGATTCCGCCTGAGAAAAGGATCGCCACCGGACGGGCTTCCGGGTCTATCGATAATTGAAATATTCGTCGGTGAAAATCCTGCGCCGGCGCCTTGCTGACGGCAGGCAACACACGGCGGTGGCGCGCGACTCGAGGCATCCGATTGTAATTGAAGTGTAATCCTTTCGCGAGCAACGGAGAAACTAATGTCCACGGAGGGCTGCCGAGGCACCCGAAACAAAAAAGGGTAACACGAGACCCCCGCTGCGAGTCGGCAGCAGTTGACGAGGGATTTTCCGTTTTGTTTGGCGCTTTGTTTATCGCGCTGTTGGCCGACATCCTTTCACCAAACCCCTTTCTCGAGTGGGCCCGCAGCCACTCCAGAGGGAGAGCAAGCGAGAAATGCATTCCAGGAACAGGACTAGGAAGTAAATAATTTCTCCCAAAGGACTTTCTTTCACAAATGGTTTAACCGATTTTCATAATATTGCCATAAATCTTTCTTCCGCATTCCCGGGATGCTCTTTTGTTGCATCGGAAGACGGTTTGGTTGGTTTTGCATCCCGCTTTTTTGGGGGTCTTACGTTCCTGGCGGAAGAAACAATTTGTCTCAGTGTTGAAGAAATTGTGTTTTTTTTTCTATGCCTTGAAGTGCCTCCAGTAATACTTAATTGAATTCCGCTTTCCATTCGAGCGCCGTTACGTTGTTCACATGTTTGTTCTTCGATCGCCCCCCTTTAATAATGCGCTTATTACTTCCTTTTTTACGTATTTTGTTTAATTATTTAAAGTAATCCGTTCGACAATATTAAATCAACAAGACTTTATATTACAGCAGGAATTAATAGCATAATTTTAATGGACAACGGAAGATGAATGGTATTTAATGTGCATTTAAACGTCGCGATGCCCCAGCGTCATCCTTTTCATTCGCCATGACAGCAACAAACTGTTGAGAAGATTATCATTAGCGTAAATAAACTTCAGCCATCCACAGACGATGCACTTCCTCTAGAAGCTTTAGAGTTTTCTTTCTCTCGCTTGCCTCTGCGCCAAGTTCATTATCCCAAGATGCGCCTCTTCCGTGCTGTGCACTTCGGGTGTTCCGGATGCGCTCAATCTTCTCGCCATCATCCGTCACAAACTGTTCACCTAAATTATCCAAAATCGGGACACCGGGACCCTTTGCGCGGTCTGTCTTCGCAAGCGCCGTCCGGATGAACCAAAACACGGGAAAACATTAGCACTGGGGCACCGGCGAGCGGAGGGTCGCTTTTCTGCGCTCCTGTCACAGCCGGGCATTTGTCGTACGTGCGAAGGATCTTCACTGCCACGATCCGTGATCGATTACGATTTAATGATTGATTATGCCCTCCCTTACCCGGGGGGGGATCCGTTTTGTCACGAAGAGTTTAACGTTTTAGCGAGTCGCACCTCACGTTGAAAGGTGTCCTTCCGGCCGGCCCCCGGCTGGAAACAGGATTACATCACGATTTAACCGTTTAGTCCAGTTTAAAGCCCAAGCACGATAAACACAAAAAATATCATTCCGCCCGGTGGAACGACCGTTGGTGACCTACCGTAGCGCGGATCTTCAATCATAGTTTCTGATAAACTACTCCCCAGCGGCAGGATCTCCTTTGTTTGAGAGAAGCAACGAAGCGAACGTAAACTGAGGGCAGATTGGGAAGATTGACAAACATACTCGCTTTTAGGCCAGGGCCAAACACGGCTTCATCCGTCATTGCGATGCTCACGGTTTTTTTCTCCTTTAACAATTTTGAATCCTTCTGTCAGTTGTCACCATCGCCATGGTAACGGCGCTTGTCTGAAGATTCACCTCCAGAGCGTTATTAAAAAATGTTGACGTGCCGAAGATGCCGTTTGACGATTAGAAAGCGGATGTTGATGTCGTCCCACTTTCTCTTCTCTCTCTCACGGACTTCCCTCGAATATTCTAAAGCAGTCATCTAAAGTGGTGCTGAGCCGATGTTTACGAGGGATCACCGTCAATTGGAATGCTCATTTCCCTTTCCCGAATTTGGGCTGAGTTTGTGGATGGGAATCCAGCCTAACCCGTTCGACGCCCTTACAACGGCCCCACTTCAGGGCGCTCTGTTTCGAATGGCACCGGCAACCAGAGTCCCGTTTTATGTGTTATTAATGATACGATTATGCAACAGTGCCACCGTCACCGTCACGGTTGTCCATCAAGTGCAATTTCGGCGCCACAACGCAGTGCATATCGATTCCGAATGCAATTTGTAAACTGCCGACGAAAGAGTTGGCCAAGCACCGGTCCCGTCCTGAGAAGCGAATCGAATCGCAACATGTTCCGAACATGTTCGGTTCCTAACATTTCGAACACCCGAACTGTGAAAGGGTTGAAAGGAAAGTGCCGACGGAGCCGACCGAAGCAGTGTCGGAATGAAAAATCGATCCTGGGAAAACGGGTTGCAGCCGCCGTGTCGTCCTGTTTTGATTCGTTACAGCATTTCGGATTTCCGTGCCCTCAATGAGTGTCCGACGGGAGGGGAACAGTTGCTGCTACATGCATGTCGTTACTTTCTCCGAAAAGAATCGCGCAGAAATGCTGGTCCTCACAGGACCAGCACCTAAGGATCCGGACGACCGGTAAACCGTGCAATCGAATTACGCCGCGCTCGATTCATCATTTTGCTCGAGTGGACATTTGCGGTCCGGTCAGTCCGGTCCGAACCGGTGTGCTGTCCGTCGAGATGTTGAGTAATTGAAGTTTCTACTGGCTGCGGTGGCCAAGCATTAGTCAAACTGCTAATGCCGAGGGATAATTATAATGAAAAGTAACGTTTCGTTTGTAAATTAGAATTTGAGTTATCTTCAACGTCAATCAGTGTGAAGAGCTAGACATTATGTTTATAGCCCTCCGTGATTTAGTGATCACCCGAACGCCAGACATTCTTTCTATGATTCTGGATTTATGGACGGATGGGTAAGCTATCGAAATTTCGTTTTAAGTGGCAGTTACGCCGCCTAAAGTACATTGCTCCAAGTGAGAAAGTGCATTTTAATGGCTCTTCGTACTACAATGTTCCCTAACAATGGTAACGAGTGCCCAGATGCGAGAGGTTCCCACGCATAAAACTAATCTAAATGGGTTCAAGATTTCCGGAATATATATTCAACGAGAAAAGAAGAAAGCCAGCAAGAACAGAAGAATCAGAAATGCGATGAGATAGGTTAGTAGAAAAAATGTTAGAAGAAGAATGTTGATTCAACATTTGAATTATTGCCGGAATTTCATAAATATGAGAGGAATTGGATGAAATAGTCTAAAAAGAGATTTGGCTATGTTTAATTTTCGCGCCAAAAAATTGAAATAACAAATTCTGCCTAAAATGCCAACCACACAGATGATCGTCCATTTACGTGGCGTGAGAACAAACCGAAGTTTTATCACACGCGGTGCAACCTGCGTGACAATTAACAACAATTTAGCGACAGCTCTTTCGAGCGAGATCCGTGTCACTTCGTAATAGCAGTTATTTGGAGGCGAAGGTGCACTTCTAGCACTTCGCGGGGCAAACCTGCCCGGCACCGTCCAGCGACCATCTACCGCCGACCGGATGCGGGACCCCGCAGGCAAACAGTGTAGCGTCTGAGCCGGATGCCTCCATTAGGCCGCAGACGAAAGGGCCTCATTAAAGTTGTCCTTCGTGACGCAACGATCGGTTGGTGAGAAAGTGCACCAGGCGAAAAGAAAGGAAAAGGCAACGAAAGGGCGCATCCAAGGATGACCGAAGGAGGTACCGAAGGTGTGGCCGTGGCGGTTATGTCTTAACGGAAGAAAAATGATCATAATTCAAACCTAACGCGCGCATGCATCGCCAGCAAATCCAAACGAGATTCGCCCCTCCGCTGGCCAAACCGTTTACGGCCCCCCTCCACCCGGGTGTTCTGTCTTCATTTCCCTCCGGAACATCTTAGTTGGCGATTTGATGACGTGGCCGACGAGCGGTCCCTTGCGAGCTGACCGAAAGAAGAAACCGAATCGATGGCGAAAGGGTAGAGCGACGTTCAATTTCCGGTGCCACCTCCGGATGGAGAAGGGCAGACTACGGGCGCGGCGTGTACTTGGCCGTGTAAAACGATATTACCGGTGGGCAGAGAGTGTGCAAAGCCAATCGAGCGTTTCCGTTTAGGGCGCACTCGAAAGAACTTATGATTCAACCAAGCCCATCCAAGGGCTTCGCCACCGACAGGAAGTGCTCCGTGATGGATCCGAAGCCTCGCCGAAGGTCAAGTGGAGATCATTTACATCCTACCTCTCCGCCCGAAAGCCCCCGGCCCGAGGATCATCTTGGGGCGTAAATTACGCAGACGATCATCAAGTCGATCAAGGGTTACAAGGGACGGGACGGGGAACCAACGGAGAAGGAGGATCACGTTTAATCACTCATCGGGTCGCAGGCATCGACCGCAATCAAATCTTACAGCAAAACCTCAAAAAAGGTAGAAAACCTGAAATCTCCGCCCTTTTAGTGTGGAGTACTTCGGCGGACGGGTAATTTGACGACGGCTTCTCAGGCAGAGGAGCCGGATTCGGGGGGCCCGGGGTCCGGGATTACATTCACACAGCGCTCAGCTGAGCGTGACCACTTCCGCCACGGCCTGACAGGTGAAGATGGCTCACGGTGTCTCGGTGTCTGACCGACCGAGCGAGCGGTTCCCATCGTAAACCAGAACAACGGCAGCGAAATGGCAGATTTTTCTGCACCTCCCGGGCCCGGGAGACGATCAGCGAACCGAATCCGTTTGGCGGTTGGCTCCGAAGGCTCCCACGGAGTGGCTTCCCCAACTAGAGAGCCTTGGGCCAACATTTGCCTTGGGAGACAATGCGATCGTGAGATAAGATCTTGATTTTCCGATACGCTCCGTTGCACCGGCACCGGCGCTGAAGATGCGAACCGACCGTTGCTCCCGACCGTCAGGGATCACGGAAGCTCATGATCGTTGGGCGGGAATAAATAGCGACAGAGAGGGAGCCACGTACGCAATCCCGGTTCCATCAGGTGTTGCCAGTGTCAACGGAACGATGGCATAATGAGCGCGCTTCCAAAAGTTCGTTACAAGTCGGATCCTGCGGGCGCTTCCTGTACAGCAGGGTGCGATCGCTCCTTCCGGTGCTGATGGTGGGAAAAAACAGCGTGCGCCCGGTTGACCCGACGTGTGAGGTTTCGGACTGTCAAACAACTAACCTTGACAAGGTGATTCAACGGAAAGACAACCAACAACTTCCGGTCGCCACCATAAACGGTGACGCCTTTTCCCCGCCCGAGGCCACTTGCTGTAGGTTCCCAGGGCGCGGGAATACTGGACACCAGCAGCAACTGCAGGGCAGGGTGCAGATTCTACTTCACGCTTCGCCAACGGATGGCGGTTCAGACACTTCGGGCACGGCCTCTAGGATCGAGCTAGGGCCGAGAAATGGCGGGAGCTGCTTCAGTGCACCTGTGTGTTGCGATGGCCTTGCGTTTTGATGTCTGTCGAGTTGATTTTTCAACCACAAGCGATTCAAAATCCCGCAGATTGTGACCTGGACAAGATGCGTGCCTGAAAGAAGCAGGATTAATTTCTGTTGGAGCGATCGTTAACGTCCTAAAATTGTCGGGCCGTTATATAGAGGAGACCTGTTTTTAATTATAATTCTTACCCCACGGCCATTCATGGCATGTAATAAGGCCAAGCTTTCAACGTAAATCTGCCACTACCTTCTTTTCTTTTACGCCAATTTGTGACACGTAAACATAAACCGGCCTACTTTGCATAGCCAAGTAACCAGTTTCTTCGCCGCGACGGAGCTTTCAAGGACGGCCAGTTTCGGTTTGGCAAAAGAAAATAGAGTAGGCTCTGGGCTTACTTTCTGCACAAAATCGTCCATAGTGGACCGAACTTGAGGTCTATTTTGACGTGTTATTTTTGGATACTCTTTTCTTTTGGCGCCAGTAGCATCTGTTAAACAATGCTGCACCTTGTGGGGGTCTCTCCCTCACCGTCGTAGGGTTTGTAACGTATTTTTTTTATCGTTTTCCAATAATTCACAGGCAATCAGCGGGACCGGAACGGACCGGAAGCACGGTCACGGCACGCGGGCACTGATCCGTGAAAATATTGTTTGATTTCGTCCGGAATAGGAGGGGGAGTGCTCACAGGAGATTTGGTCGGCCTACGGAACGGAACACGGACCAACGAACGTTGGTCGCTCCCACGGTCGGTCACTTGGTTCGCTCGAACCATACCGATGGGCTCGATGGGCACCGGTATGTGTGGTCACAGTATTACCCCTTTCGCGTTCGCGGCACAGGTCCTGGTGGGGTTGCTTGTAACGTATTTTTGAGCCGTTCACCTTTCAACCGACTGCAGCCTGGCGGTGCATTCCTTAAAGGTTTTATTACGCAGCTTCACTCGTTGCAATCCCGTATCGAAGCGTATGGGGCTAAAATAAAAGGATTTAAAGTAACATCTTCGTCGCAGTAAAAGGTGCGTTTTTTCCATTGGCCGCATGTAAATCCCATTAAGTGCATCAAATTGCATTAAACGCGCGCGCGCGGATTCCTAAAGCCCCGTGGCACAGCAGAGGGATCGAAAGAGAAGGAGATGCTAATTCTCCTCTAGAGCGAGAGGTTTTGTGTTGCTGGAAAAAAGGCCGACGATGACGATGGGACGCAAAGTTGAACGGAAAAGCATAAAATATGATTACGACTGTTTCTGCATCTGCATATCTGCATCTCCTTGGGTCCGTTGGAGTGATGGTCCCCCTTCGCTAACAGCGCGCAATAAAAGATAGTTTATTGATTTCTGGCGCAAACAGTGACTCTTTGCCAGCGCTCGGATTGATCAGTACTTCCCGGCTCAGTGCTGGGAGGAGCAACAGCGAGAAGCTACAGAGAGCGTCGTGATGTCATCCCGTCTAAGGGCGGCCCAAAACTCACACTCAACCAGCGAGACTCAACATAATCTTCACTCGTCCGTCACTTTCGCTATGGTACATAAAATGTGATATGCTACTCGTGTATCCTAGCATGGTTCTCGGTGTCCCCTCTGCTAGGTCCTGCTACACGAGCGAACGAACGCCGCAGACTCGTTGCTGCTGCTGCTGATTGATCCCCTGGTTCCCTTATCTGAACACATTTCACACCGTGTGTGACAATCCGGTCCTTTACCCATCCTGGCGCATCCTTTTTCGGTCTATCTGTTGCCGTGTTGGACCTTCGTCCATCCGTAGCCCAACGCTTTCCTCTAGCACATGGGCAGAACATTGTTCGAGAGGCGCGACTCAATTTATGACATTCGTCCCAACTCTCTCCGAAGTGGGTAGAATATTCAACAGACTGAGGCCAGCCGATCCGATCCGTTTTAACGCCAGGAAACCACCTCAGCGCGCTGTCAGCCGCTGATTGTGTGGCTCAAAATTTATTCGATCGATCGAATCGCACCCGATCGGGCTGGAAATTGTCGATGCAACCGATCGGTGCAGCCCGCGGTTTGCCAGTTTTGGACCGTAAGCAGCTCGAAGAAGTTATGAGCTTTTCGCGTAATTTCTCTCCAATTCACTCCAATTGGTTGCGGTGCCGCGGGTAGTTTTGGTACATAAATTTACACACTTTACAATACACTTTTGTCATGGCGGAAACTAATTTGTGGCTTCACAAATGTGTTTCCGGTAGGCACAACATTCGCTGCGTTCTGTAATTTAATTTCATTGTACTTTCAATATATTAATGCTTCGGTGGCAATTTATGGGCAGTGAAGTGGTTTCATGAATATAATTGGAAACTGTTTCCAGATACACTTATCTACTTTTCAGCTTCAATATTTTTCTGTAAATTGTTGATAAATTACATTGGTTTACCCATATTCGTGTTTTATTTATTTTTTATAATCTACATTTAGGTAAATTAATAATATATCTACATCTTGACTCAGAACTCACCAAACACTTATCGTAGATCCTATCGTGCGCAATGGTAGCAAAACATGTTGGCATGTTAGACAAACATAATTAACAGACGACCCAAAACACTCCCGGGGCATGGCGTTGCGAATTATCACCTCATCCTGTGCCGTTCATCTTCCTTCCAAGTGATCCCTTTGTTTACGCTCACTGTCCAATGTTTCCGATAAGTAATCGATGCCATTTCTGGCAACCTTCCGCAGAACAAGATTAATCATCTTGCCCTATGCTGCCGCCGTCATCCTATCTCCTGTATCGCAACAGGATGCGATCGTCGTCTTCGGCGAACCCCCGGCGCCCGAGGGATCATTGGACGGAGCGAGCGGACCATCGAGTGGTTTTGGGTACTGAAACTTGAGCCAATTACCAGCAGATCGTCGCCGGCGAAGTGCCAGCCGAGCAGGAAGTGTAACCAAACCGACCGACGGACGGCTACGGCTCCGATGTAGCGCCCGCACTACGTTCCAGTAGTTAATTGAACGAATGACAGCATATTTGTCTCTCATGTGTGTGCCTCTCGATTGAAGGGGACCGCTTTCTTGGTCCCGTTCCTGAATTTCTCGTCCCCGGTTGGGGAATTCCCTCCTCCGGCCCGGGGCTGTCCAATTTCCCACACACCCGGTTGCGAAGTGTGCGGGGTGCGAACGATCGCGATCGATCGCCCAGCCCAGCCCAGCCAATTTGCGAAACCCTTCTGACCCTTTTCGAACCCAGAGCGCATACCATTTCTCCATTAATTATATCAATTGTCGCGAAAACGATTAGTGCCGAAGCGTACTTTTGTCACTCGGTTCCCTGTTCCCCTTTCTCTCTCTCTCTCGCTCCTCGGTTTTTTCATCGGCATACTTCTTGTGTTAAATTTTTTAAGCTCGAAACTGCGACGATTAACGACCCGGCAGAGTACACTCCATAGGAGAAATGGTTGAAAAATGAGCCTCTCCAGACTCCAGATCTACCGGAGCTTCTGATCGGGGCCCTTTCCGGTGGTCCCCCGGTGCCAACAGACAACGGACGAGTTTTGACAACTTCCCGGGATGATGATGATATACTATGTCAATTGGCCCGGGCGAGATCCGTGAGACCGTGGGCCGAGAGACGGTTGCACTTGGGCCAGATTTGGTTTGTTGAAATATTAGGATGCACATCATTTATCGGCACAGCTAACGAGGTGGGGACACAGCTGGCTAATGGGTTGATCGAGCCATCCTCATCCGCAGAGTATCTCAAAATGGTTTAAACGTTCCTCGTACGGTAACACATGGTTGAGGTATCAGTTTTCCTCGGCGCTGGAATTAATAGGTTTTAAACGCTGAGGGTCTACCAACATCGACAAGACACCGAAGGGCGAGGTTACATATCGGCCGATCGTCAGGTGTCCTCGGTGTGGGCTGCAATTTTGATGGCACTTTAGGGGCTTCTGAAACGAGAGCACGATCGAGCAGATAAGTTCCGGCCGGGTTTCGGTTTCGTCGGTGCAGAGTCCTGGTGGTGGTCCAAAGAGCCAGTTGTTTGATGGATGAAGCGACGCAGTATAGCTCCAGCGTCATCGACCACTGTGTGCCGTATGTTGCTGCCATCACCTCAACATGCTATGAAAGTCGTGACGTGTCGTCGATTCAAAATGAAAGATTCATAAATAATTGCTCATTACAAATGTGAGCAAAATGAGTCATCTGAAGTGTGATGTGACCAGTTCCGATTTAAAGCGAGAGTTACTCGCCCGACGAAGCGCCAGAGATAATGCCAAGTTCAGTCATTTTCTACCGGTTCAGCATCGCTTCGTCGCAACACGAACGAGCATGCTTTGTGGTTTCGTCATCTCACTTTCCAGCGATCGTCGCGCGGTGGGAGATAAAACAAAATCAAAAGAAAAGAAAGAGACATATAGAGAGAGATCGAGCAGGAGTAGGTAGATAGAGGGTAGGCGATTTAAAAGACGAACACGTTAGAACGCCTTCAAACAGGCCCAACGGACAACGTGAACGCCTGAAACAGGTACACACGGGTATCCGGGTAAGCCTTTCGTTTTTTGAATACTGAGCATAGATGATGCTGCGAAGAAGAAGCGAAAGGACAAAAAAAGGACAACCGGCCGATAAGCGCACATGCAATGGTAGTGCGCAACATACCCGCCGGAGGAAGGAAACGAAAGCAAGTTTAAATATCTATCGCGCTTTGGGGCCCTACCTAGTTCCTTCGCCTCCGCGCATTAGACATTCGAACGGCGGACCGCACCAGAAAGTTCGCTTCGTGGCCGCGTTTCCCGTAAGCCCCGTGTGGCGTGTTTTTTTCTTTGTGTGTCCTCTCGCGAGACGGGCCCACCGTAAATCGAAACCGAAACGATGGAAAACGAACGAAAAGGAAGAAGCAACGCGAACCGAAGGATCTGTGCGGAGAGCATTAAAAGCAGTGGCACGGCCGCGGGAGGGAAAGAGAAGGCTGGACAGTTTTCATGCTGCTCGCATAGCACGCCGTCGTTCGGTTTATGCATCGGGCGTTGCGTAAGCATACAAAAGTGATGCGCCCGAGGTTCAACCGTAACGTGACTTTGTGCATAGTTTTCCTGCGCAGTGTGTGTTGGCCGAATCGATAAAAATTATTATTTCGAACAGAAAGAAAAGCTGTTGCATTGTGGAGCGTAGGAACATAACAGGATATTTTGAAAACTTCCATCTAATATTATCTTATTTAGCTTGAACAGTTTCGATCCGATTACAATACTTTTCTACGCATTGCTACCTATAAGAACAGTAACGCTTACCCTTCCCGTGGCTGTGTGTGCGTTGCAAGCGACGAGTAGAACCGGTTCCGACGGGGTAGTGTGCGTGCGAGGGCATAACCCAGCTTGCTCTTTACTCGCTATGCCGATTGCTGGAGAAACAGCGTTACTCAGTCCGAGTTAAACTTTTGCGGCCGCTAGGTTGCTTTGCCGTTACGGTGTCCTGTTGGTGGTTACGCTGCGACCGTTTATCTACAAGCCAGAGGGATTGGAAATTAAGCAGTAGTGGGTGCGATCGTACAACGACGACGACGACGAGCGTTACAACCGAGCAGTGGTGGTGTTACGGCTTTGATGCAAGTGCAAGTTGGCAAGTCGATATCGCTGTGGCATCCCAGAATCCGGGCGTTTGACCTTACGCCGATAGGCGGAAAAGAAAGCGCCGACCTCCGCCAGTCGGGGGCTCGCTTGGAGCGTTGGTGGCGCTGGTGGGTGTTGCTTTCGTCCGTGGTGCGGCGACGGCGGCGGCGGTGTCACCACCCCACATGATGGTGATAGAGGGAAAGTAGAACAAACAGCCAGAACAGACAGAGAGTGTTCACCGATGAAGATTGCCAAGTGAAAATCCAGCTACATTTGCGCCCCCCCATAGCAACGCCCGTTACGGTGGAAACATAACCTAACTCTTTTGAGCCCATCAAAATACGTCAAGCCTCTCTCTGGCTTTTAAAAGAGGGCGACCGAACGAGTTTCGCTCACTCACTCGCTCGCTCCGCATGCGTAACGTTGCTTGGGTTACTTGCCTGGTTGCGTGTGTGGTAGTGCTATCGGAGCTCGCGTTCGTGGAAAGTGTGCGTGCATTTCATTTGATTGTTGGCCTGTGGGATTGTTTTTGGAAGCAGGAAAATAGGGTTCCAGCGTTTGAACGCGAAATTGTAGCCCAATGCTCCGTCGATTGCGCAACGGTGAAGGCTGGGAAAAGCAAGTGCAAAGCAATCGGTGACATTCGCCATATTTGCGTGCAGCGAGAACGAACAAGACAGAGCGCGCGAGGGAGACAGAGAACGAATGATCGGAGTGTGCTCCTTGCGATTGAACGAAGGGCCAAGAAGCAGCGTATATAAACAGAGGAGACGTTCGTAGCGTGATTGTTTGTGCAAAACGTGGTCACATTTGTTCGTGGATCGACAAAATTATCTACACGCAAAAGCAACACAATGGTTGCCAAGATTTGCAATCGGGTGATCCCGAACGGCGGGCTGCAGCACATGAACGCTGTCAGGGTCAGCAACGTCAAGCGGAACCTTTTCGGGGGCAAGGTAGACTCGGAGAAATTGAAGCAGTAAGTGTTTCGCAGACTCCCGTTTCGAATGCATCATCCCCCGTGTTCCTAACTGTTCCGTTTCGGTGACCCATTTTTGCAGGTTGGTCGAGGAACAACTCGCCTCGGAGAACGAGGAGAAAAGAAAAAAATGGAGCTTTGATTTTAAGGATGGCCGACCCCTGGAAAGTGGTTCTTACCAGTGGAAACGGGTGGTGCCGGCGCGACCGGCGACCCAATCCCCACCCACAGCCATGGTCATTCCGGCGACACGACGGCTGCAGCGAGCGACGAGCTGCGAACCGCTTCCGATGGAGGAACTGATGGATGTCCGGGCCGAACGGGCCAACAGGACGGATGAAGAGCAGCACTCGGACATAGCGGAACCAGAATCGACAGATCGGGCCAGCACGGCCACCGACAGCACTACCACCGCCTGCAAGGTCATGACACCGCCACCGTCTCCATCTTGCAGTTCGACGACAGCGAGCGGTGAAAAGGAACCGAAAACCAGTGGTAAGTTTGTGGAAACCCCCCAAGTTTGGTTGTACCGGCCGACCGAGCAACGTGGCCAATGGAGCTAATGTTTCGGGAGCAACGATTCGACCATCCAACCGGATAGAATGACTTTGGGGAACTTTCTTTTCCGACTCGGCCAAGAAGCAATTGGTTATGGTTCACTAGACGGCAGCGAGAGAGAGGTACGTTGCTCTCCCGATGCCGATGAGGATGGTTGGTTACGGGTTTCAAAGCACCCGCCCGCCCGCCCAATCAACCCGGACAACTGGACCATTGGGTCGCGCGAAATGGCCCGTGATGGTGGGGTGCCTTAGTTGCCTTCCTTTTTAATGGTCCCCTAATTAGCACCCATTCCGGGGTGCGATATTTGGTTCCGTTTGATGTTCGGCGCGATCATCTGTTGGGCCCGCCGGGTCAGAACGGCGGATTGGTTTGATTTTTCATTAATTAGCAGCTGCTTTTGCGCGAAGCAGCTTTTTTAGTTCAAATCAGATAAACCTACGGAAAGCGGAGATCACAAGAAAAACGCTTTCTTACGCAACAAACAATGCTCACGAATGTGATCTATTGCCGTGAAAATGTGGATTAATACACTCCCGTTACCTGGTGGACAGAGGTTCCCCTTTTCCCGGGATTGTTTCACAAAAAAAGCGATCCGGACATTTATCATCTCAAGGTCTCCCCCTAGAAGAGACCCCGGGACAGAAGACGAGTGGCGATCGGAAAGAAAGCGAACCGCAAGCAGGGCGAGGGCGAGTCGAAACGAGCGTGGGACGCCGTGATGGTGGTGGGCGACGGAAGAATAATGAAACGTAACCGTCGATAATTAAAAAAGACCCCAGATCGAGCCGAGGAGACACATAGGATGCACCATCGCGGCGGCGCGTGGTGCGCCCGCCGCTGAGCATGAAATATGCTCGACTAGATTCTCGAGGAACCGGGCACACCCCACTGCTTTCCGTTGGCCTACCGATGCGGGGCGACAACCCCCGCGGGTTTCCCTTAAAAATCTTCGCCACCGCACACACCGCGGGCTGCTTGTGCGAGGGTTGCGCTTCAAGACGCGAGACGCGTGTTGTCTGCGGTGTTTTATGGTTCGTCGCGTTTTCCAACGGTTTTTTCGGTTCGGTTCTCGGTGCCGGCTTCTTCACGCACCAAGACAAGCGGTGCATTTTTCCGGGTTCTTAATGGCTGTTTCTTTTTATCTTCATTTGACTCACTTTTAATGTGCACCAGCTGCGTAGATGGTGCGCGATCATAATAACGAAACGCAGATCGCGCAGGGGAACGAAGGCGGAGTGGGGCAACATTTGTTGTTGGTAGGATCTATTTTCCATATTACACCCTCGTTTCATGGCAGTTAGAGCAGCGTGAGGGGTAAAAGGCGTACGATCGCGTTGCGTGTGCATTCATGCGTTAATAACAGCGATACGCAAGCCGCAACAACGGACGGTTGGCGTATTTTTCTTGCGGGAAGGACGAGCCTGTAAGACAAGATCTGCAAATTGTTGTTGCCCGTCTGGCCTGATAATTGGCCTTTCGCTGCACGCGCTCCGGCTCCTTACAGGAATTGCTTCATTGTTTCGACATTGTTCGCTCTCGGTTTGCGATTTTCTGTTACGATTTAATTGGCGATGGGTTGCTGTAGGGTTGATGGCTCCGGCCCCGCGCCAAATAGACGGTTCTAGTGAAATTGTGATCCCCCTCGGGTGCCGGACACCGGATCCACGTCCTTCCCCAAGTGCGCTCAAATGCAATTATCCAATTGCTGTGCTGTCAGTGCAGGGCCGCGTCGGGATGATTGCACAATTGCGTTCCGCTTGTGCTACGGACTGTGCGGAGCGTGTGGAGCCTGTGCCTGTTCATTAGGTCGCTGGCTGGCAAGTGCACCAGAAAGTGCACGGCGATTAACTGAACGATCGGCCACCACCACCGGTGGCTTCCGTGGAGCCGTAATGATTGATTTAAATATTGGTTCACGTTGCGTATGGACGGGCGAAAAAAAAGCCAAACAGTCTTCCGATTTTTTTTTCGGACGTCGGTTTTCAATTTCCGCGGTTTACTTCTGCGGCTGTCGAGGGTACGAGGTACGCCATTATTATGTACGTCAAATTATTGCCGACGTCAGCGCTCGTCAATTATTGCAAACCTAACCGGCGACCAGGTGGTGGTGACCGGGAGCGACTTACCGCAAGCCACATGGCAGCAATGTTATGATTTTTTAGTAACACTGCCCCATTGTTTGCTTTTTAAAAGTGGGTCTCAATCGGTCGGTCAATTCGGATTTGCTTATTTGGAATTGACCCTCATAAGCGCCAGACGCACGGGGCTGCGTGGATATTAGAAGCACTGGGAGCGCCGCAGAAAGGGGCCAACCGCTAAAGGGAGGTCAAATATGCCTCGTTTTTAGACGGCGTATAATTTTCTTTTTTTTTATATTCTCCGCATTGCGTTCTGCCTGAATGGAAAGTGAGCGCAAGGAACCAAACCGAAACCGCACACACGACACGACTGGCCACCACTGGCCACGCAATGGAAGGCCCATCAGGGGTGATAATTCACTTTTTTCGCTTCCAAAAACCCCTAACTGGGCTTGTGTCGGCAAACTCTTCTGAGACGTCCCTTGGCTTTCTCGCTCTCCCTTGGCTTTACGTCTTTATTTAATTAAGAACCACGCGCGGGCACGGGGTCCCTCTTGAAATGGATACCTTTAAAAGCACCAAACAATGGTGCGCGCTCCCGTTTCCGGATTCTTCTCCGGAGAACACGAGTTTCGGGGCGCGTTCGTTAAAAGTTTTTCGAAAAGGATTTTCTTGTGCTTTTTTTCTGACTCACTTATTTCCTGTCCACGGTTACGACCCCGGATCGGAAGAGAGAGAGAGAAAGAGTAGAATAATTGCAGAATTTGGGTTCCCGGGTTTGCACCGGGAACAGCGGGAAGTTTGTTTTTGTTTTGACGCGACATGCCGCACGGGCGCTATCAGGCTGAAAACCCAAAGACCGGAAGACGCCCTAAAATGCACCGCAACCGGATTCTGCCGGGTCTGCCGGGCACGCAACACAGAGAGCACCCATTGTGCGCAAATTACGGTTTCCGGCGATTGTGCCGAGGCCGGGGGCGCGCCACAGGGTTTCAGGGTGTGTCGATAATCGTTGCAGAAAGTCAAACTTAAAAATCCACCAAACAGAGTCGAAGGTGCGTAATTACGCGGTTCTGCAGCAATAAATCGGGCCGTTTACGAAGTCCCGAGCTTCAATAAATGATCCTCTTGCTAATTGTTGACGTGCACAATGGGGCTGCACAATGGAAACGGCATCAAACGCGGGTCCGAGCGGTTCCCCTTTGAAGGGGGCAATTAATGACTGCAAATGTTGCCCGACGCACCCGAAACGCAATCCGCATTCGCAAGGGAAATGATTGTTTTCCATACGCGCGTATGCTATGTTCCAATTTATTTGTCCGCTGCACTCCGCTGTGATCGATAATATCGAGGTCAGCCGATACATGAGTTATCTGACCAGCGGCCACGCAAAAGATGGCCCAGCTCCCTGTTGTGGCAAAGGAACGAAATAATCACTGGAACACCTGGACACCTGGACCAGAAGCAGCCTCGCTACCCTTGCTTGCGCCCTCGAGGAACTGCTGGCGAAATATGAAATTATTATTATCTTGCCGTGCCATTCGCCGCTGCAGTGTGATGCACAAAGAAGCGCTCCGGATCCGGCAACCCAAAACCCACCACGCACCTGTGTGCGAAATCGGAGACGACGAACGGACACAAGGGATGCAATTTTAACGATCGTGAGTAACACGGGACCACGATGTAACTACCGTATTTCGCCATCAGCAACAAACCCCACCGGTGTCCGGAGCAGAGAAAGGGGATCGCGGCCCAACGACACGAAAAGGGTGGCGGCGATCGAGACGACGAGAGGTTTATTGGTGGGCCCAGCGACAAAAGGGGGGCCCCCGAAGGTTCGCGAAAGTTCACCAGAAGTAAATTGCAACCTTTCTTTCGATTTTTTAGGCTTCGATTTTTACGCTCTCCACGCGTCCGCCGTCTTGTGGACCCGATTCCTGTTTTCAAGAAGATAGAGGCGGCAGCATCCATCGCCGTATGGTGGTTGCAAAAAACCAGGAAGCGAACGGTGCTGTGTCTCTCGCTGCTTTTTGAGTGTCGGTGCGAAAGAGAGAGAGAGAGAGTGCTTGGCCAAGAGGGACAAGCACCGTATTGTATCGTTGTGCAATTTTGATCGTACGAAGAAATTACCGATGCCCAGGAACAGCCGCCTGGCACCTTTCTTTTTGCGCCAACAACGTGCTTCGCGGGTTTGTTTTGCTTTTTTACACCTTTTACACGTTTTTATGCTGCGCCGCCTTCGGCTCTGCGCCCGCCCGTTGACCTGTTTACTTGTTCGCTCTTCTTACCTTCTTTCCGTCGCCGTTTTTTGATGTTTCTTCGCTGCTCTCTTTTGTTGTTTACAT
Source organism: Anopheles bellator (assembly GCF_943735745.2). Taxonomy (NCBI): domain Eukaryota; kingdom Metazoa; phylum Arthropoda; class Insecta; order Diptera; family Culicidae; genus Anopheles; species Anopheles bellator. The sequence goes on along the minus strand of NC_071285.1, from coordinate 7,414,070 downwards.
CGTAAAAGTTAAATTTTGTGCCGATAAGCAGCTTTTGATACCACCGACAAGAACCGTACACACGCCCGCAGGTGGCTGATCTTTGACTGATTTCATCATCCCTCGCGTTTGGTTCTATAATTTGGGCAACATAAAAAACCTCCATCCTCCGTTCGGTCGATCGCGATCGCGATGTGTCCCATGCGTACGATCACAGTCCCCGGGTTCAAACCCGTTCAGTTCGTTGGCGATAGAGGCTTGGTCGCGCGACAGACGAGACACTGCAGGACGTGACCTGCACGATCGTGTTTTCCGCAACTCGATGATCCGCCTCGTCATGATCGCCTTTGAGCGCGAACGTTCTGTTGATCACGCTTCACGTGAGAATAAAATTTGTTTAAAAGAATCCCTCATTTGTCTCATGTAGAAAAAGCACACGCGTTTGCTCTCCCCTAGACCATGCCCCAGATTCTGCCTTCTTATCTAATCTATTTCTCGCATCGTTGATGGATCTGGATGGATTGATGGACTGGACTGATCCCCCGTGAATCATCTACCAGGAGGGTAACCCAATGTCTCTTTGGGCTCTAAACGGACGGCCATATAATTAGAATGCTTGTGTGAATCACAACAAGCGCTTCTCTTTGCTTTCGTGACGAAAGAACTCGCCTCGTTGTTTGCGATTGGCCGCGCGGCTGAGTCGCGGCTTTAAACATCTGCTCCTTCTCGCCACCGTCTCCGATTGTCGCGTGGCTAGCGTGCGCAGTGTTTGTAGTGGCCTTTAAATATTCCGTCTCCCCACGTCACGAACAGAAAGAGAGGAATGAAGTGGTCGCAAGCCGTCTTATCAACGCGACACGCGATAGACGCCACGGGTGAGTTGGCCACCGACCGGGACGGGCATTGATGTTTGGTGTGGCACGAGCGAGGACACATAAGCCGCTTCTAGCTGGCTGTAGGAGAGAGAGTAGACGTGCATAACGCACTCAAAAGACGCAGACGCTCACAATAAAAATGTGGTCCGCAGTTTTCGCGCCAAAAGTTGCGCAAAACAACAACCACGTGATTCTCCATGGGCGCGCGCGATCCTTTTTTTGTAGTTCTCTAACTACGAAGCGCAGTGCGAAGACGGATCCGAAGGGGGTGTCCTTGAAATTCCATTATTCGGCCGCCAAGCAGCGAAAGGCTACCGTGGCCCAGAGCGATTCTTGCTCGTTTCTGTGTCGCGTGTTTGCGCTTCTCGTGTGGTTGCGTAATGGCTCGGCCGCGTTCAAACACGCTGCGACGACGTTAGATGGATGATCCGGTTTTCGGATGTTCCGTCTTTAAAAGGGCCACCACTTGATATGCGCAGGTAACGATGGTGTGCCCACAGCAGGTTTAGAGGCTCTCTCCTTATTCGGCCCTTCGGAGCAGGAAAGAGAACCTTGCGTTGTTTACCCCGGGATTGACTTTAAAAATCCCTCTGAGTAGACCCTACAGGTAAAGTTGCGCTTGGCACAGCAGATGTCGTTTACGTTTTGACCTTACCTTCTTTGTTGAGCTAAAATCAGCAATTTTTGGAAAAGGAAGCAAAATTCGGCATACCTGGCACGTTTCGCTGGCAGGCGACGACAGATGGGTCCGTTTTTTAGGGCGATGGTTCCCGGTGAACTCTCGGGGTCAATCTAATGCACCCTCAGCACGTGCCCGATCTGTCTCGGCTCTGATCCTCTCTTCCTAATGGGGAGGGCACAGACACAGTTCCGGTGACATTACCGCATTTTTTACCATTTTGAGTCGGCGTGGTCCATAGAGATCAGGTTACGCGATCGTGCCCCCGGTCACCCGATGTGTAACGGTGGTGCATAAATTTAAATACCTTAAACTCTGCCAACCATAAGGTTCGGCCAAAGGATAAATAACCGGCAATCGGGTGCGCGTCATCTGTGGACACTCGTAAAAGCGCAGGACACGTGCTACGTGCGTTTGGCCCCGGCCTGTTGGTGGCCGTTGCCGTTTATCTGTCGATCATCATCATCGATCGTGGTTGCTGCGGTTGGGGCTTACACGGCGCTCTCTAGCGGAATGCCGCTTCCGGGGCTTGCGCTCGCGCGCGCGCATGAATAAAAGATGAGAAGTGCAGCGCACCGCGAAGCGATAAATTTATGCAAAACCTCCACCATCAGGTCGGGACATACTCGGCTTGATACTGTGGCCGGGTGGCGCATAAATGAAACGAAATCCCGGAACGAAAATGCATCGGACTTGATCGGAACGGGGAAACATCTGTTTCTGCTCTCTGGCGAGGGTCACCGTGCAGTCCCGTTTTTGGTTGCGTTTCGCTAAAAGCGAATTAAGCTGTGGCCAGCAGAGACAAAGGGAAAGAGAGAAAAAAGAGGCCCCGATCCATCACCCGAAACTGTGGACGTGAATTAGTAACGGTCACTTGCGCAGCGGCGTGCCGTCAAGAACGGAGAGGGATGGCCATGTCGGTTGTGTGGGGTTTGAAGTGGAAAGTATGCTTCCAATTGTTTGTTTGGCCAATGGTCAATAAGTGGTGAAAGCCGAAGATGATCGACCTACTGGAGTGTGTTCTTCGTCCCAAGGCGGACACCGGGTTCCACGGCGAATCATCTCGGGACAGAAACAATTCCTTTTCCATTTTCGACATTCTGCTGCACCGCAGCTAAAGCATGGACAGCGTGACTAATAGTTCGCTCTGGACGGGAAACTGTACAGCGTCAAGATAGCCGCCAGTGCATTTCCCCTACCCGGTGGTCCATCAACCGTTATCGTAGTCCGGTGGTGTCGGTACTGACGAAGCGCCATCCATGAGCGCATCGAATTGTTTATATTCCTCCGCGTTGCCGCGTGGCCAATATATCTGGTGCGGTGCGGTAGGTCTCTAACGCGATAACGAAGCGTGGACAGAGAGCGAAGCAGGAAGGGGAATCTGTTTACCTATGACCACACCGGGTGTTTACCCCCAGGCTGCATGCAACCGTTGGTGATCTTTCGCTTGACCCCTACGGGGTTTCTTCTGCATCCTTCGGCCGCGATAACGACGACGGCCGACGGATGTTGCTTCACTTTTTAATTTGCCTAAGAGAAAACATAAACTCAAACCAATTGACCTTTTTTCTTACACACTTCCCGTTTCTTTTTTCGATAGTTGCTGACTACTTCAAAAAATGCAAGCGACTGTCGGTCCGCACCCAGAACAAGAAGGTGCTGTCCGAAGCGACGACAACGCCGCCGGCTGCTGTAAGCCGCCCCCATTCCGTGCCATCAACTTCTTCCGACTAGGCTTCCGACCAAGATCACACGGAGGACCCGCGCAGGCGAGGAGGTCGTTCGTTCCCACCGGAAAAGGAGACAGCGGCGTTATCATCCTTCACCGCGCGCGCCCCTGTACCCATTAATTTTATAGTTTAGACTCTTGTTTAAGGTGGCGAGAGCACCTTTTTGCTTAGATATAATATTATTATTTTTTCGAATACCTTTACAAAGCCTACGATACGAAACGCAAATCTCTTTAGGATTCGCAATGCGAAAGTTTCTTTTGCATCAATGCAGAGTGCGCCCGCTGCGGCCGGATGTTGGATTTCTGTGACGTTCCGCGGATGCGGTATTTGACCACTGGCCGGTAGCGAGCGCGCTCTCGACCGAAATCGAAAGCTTGTTTTTGAAACGAGTACCCAAATCTATGCGTTCATTTTTAACGTGTACCCAAATATTGAACGCTCAAAATGTTTTAGAATCTTTTAATCATTTCTTTTCTACCTCCTTTTCTTTTTAATCTGTAAGATCCCCAACAAACACAACTGGCTACCCAAAATTTTTTGAAATACAGTTTTACTTCACTATAAACGACGATCGACCCGTCCCCGAGTTGGCGGAATCAGAAATCTTGCGCACCCTGCGCGTTGTACATAAAACCCTGAAGAAATCGATTCTTTGAAAGTCGATCGTAGGGATCGATTTTTAAATGCAAACGATTTAATCGCCCTAAGTTAAGTTAATTTAAATCAGAGCGATAGGGACTAGGTTTAGTAGTATGGCCTCTTGAGATCACCACCGGCATATATCCACCACACACAAATCGCACATGTGAAGTGGTAGAATTTCGCGAAAAGTGGGGAGAATATATGCAAAGATCTCGTAACTGCTACTGCACACTGGACCCCCCTCGGGGAAGGGCCCACATGCGCGCGCAATAGTCGAGGGGATGGTGAGGACGAGCCCTGCCCTTGCTCCTCAGTTCCGCTCGATCAATTGTTGTTCTGTGCAATAGTTGTTGTAGCATTAGTGTACTTCTGTAAGCTTTCTTTCGTTTTTTAATTTTAAATCTCACTCTAGCCTGTGTGTACAGAGCTATCGATATATCTAAGCGCCGTTTCCTATATCTAGCCCACAGAAGAGCCCACGCACCGATCGTGATCGCGTCGAAGTAGATGTGCCAAACGAAGAATCAAAACAACAGTGCATACTAGGCTGCCGGAGCCTCAATAAGTAAAACACATTTTTATGGTTTCAAATACACCTTGTTATTTAGTATGGCCTTCCTAAACATCAATACACTTGTTCCTAGGAGGCTCCATTTTCTAAACTCCATCCCTGAAGTAAAAAGCTGTCTAAAATGCCCCCCCATTTAATTTGTAAAATAACCCCTTAATTAATGGTGAAGAGTCCAGGTACACTTTCAACATTCGTTCATAAATCTCCTTTGCTTTTAAACCTTCCAAACATAAAAATTCAATCGAAGGACGATAATTGATTTTTTCCAATGTAAAAAATACTGTGACACGATATAATGGCTTGTAAAAAAATTAAGTGACCGATTGAAATTAAACTTCACGAGCGTGTTCTGCATCCGAGGGGGTCCCTGAGGCTTCGTTGTAGGAGCGTTGTTAGGAGGTAGGAGGAGGAGGTAGGAGGTAGGAGGAGCCAGTTGTAGGAGCGTAGTGACTTTGACTTGCCCTTTAACGGTGGTGACAGTCAGCTTGCTAGCTTCTATAACTGTTCACCCAACAAGCGGGAACCTACCGTCGAAAATGAGTATGTCGGCACAACTTTTAAAAAAGGAACTTATTATCCATACAGTATAAAAAGGGCTTTATATGCAAAATCAGCATCGAACCATAATCTTGCTGATTAGTTATTCTTTTTGCTTATCAACTTTCCAATATCGTCACGGCATAAAAAGATACTCAGCCCGAGATAGATGCGTTGGCCACGGGTGTATTAATGGAAGTACCGGGAGTGTAGCGATTAGACAAGCGTTTTATCTATTATCTCTTTTCCTAACATACGCGTGTGTGTACATAAACAAGGAAAAAATCGTGGCATCGTTTGCTCTCTCGTGTGCGAAATGCGTTTTTGCTAAAACAGAGCAAGGACGAGCCCCTAAACAATTGTGTGATACCGCGAGTAAAGGATGACAAATTCTAAATATTTGACACCGGATTCAGTACCTCAAGACGTTACGAATCAAGGATAAAAGAGAGAATATAAACGAAACTGTCTAACGGATTAGCCGGTGACAGCTCCGATGAACAGGCCCTTTTCCCGATACACTTTTTCTGTTCACCAAACGGCAATTGCCGGCCCGGCACATGAGGCAAACAGTAAATGCAATAAACTATGAGGTTGTCTTGAGACGAAAAAAATGCGTTCTTTTCTTTCACTTTCTCTCGACGGACGACGGAACCTGGCTCTGGCTGAGGTCCTTGCAAAAGATGCATTCCTCTTTATTGGTAGTCGTTTACAAACAATACACATTACAGCAAATAAGTTCAATAGGAATCAGAATGCGGCCAATTGTGGGTCACCAAACACACACCTGCAGCTGCCCTTTCTCACAAACTGTCTCTCTCTCTCTCTCTGTTTTGGGTCGTTTTAGGATCGTCTCGATTCAATGGTTATCACACTGTGTCTACAACCAGCCGCTCTTGGGTTGCCGTTTAATCGTGGCCACGTCCTCTACCTTCCGGTACGGGCGCAGGCAGGTCGGAGAGGCAGCGCCAGTCGACGCATCCGAGCCGCTGCCAACGCTCAACGATTCCTTGCTGCCACCGGATTGGTCACCACGATCGGCCGGCGCCAGGTCCTGCTTGATGATGGGCACCAGTGGAGGAGACTTCGGTTTCGGTGGCGGCACCGGAGACGGTGGCCGCGGAGCAGCACTCTTCGGTTTGTGGGGAGGAAGCGGACTGGCCGGAGAGTTGCTGAGGCTGGGAATAGCAGTCGCTGCGGGCTGCTGCTGCTGCTGTGGCGGTATCAAATCTTCCTTTGACGGTGGCGGTGGAAGCATGCCCTGGCCAGGTTGCGGTTTGGCCGCCACCGGGCGTGCTACGGCAATATCATCGCCGGCGGCGGAAGCGCTCGGTGATGGAGCCTTCCGTTTGATCACTTTCGGCGGCGAGTTGACACCGGAAACGAGTGGCTGCGGATCGTCACTGTGGACAACGGTGGCCTCGGTCACCGGAGGCGGTGAAGAGGGCAGAGGTGGTGGAGCCGATTCACCACCATCCGCGTCCTCGTGGCTATCGTTCGAGCCGGACTTCTTCTTCACCAGCTGCGACTCGGTCCGGGTAATGTGGATCATCGGTGGGGGAGACTGGACGGGGCCGGGTGGTGTTGTAGGTTGCTTGCCCGGCGGAGGCGACATGATCGGCGGTGACTGACACTTGACCGACAGACTGGTCTTCTTCTCCGGATCCGGCGTACCCTCCGGTGACGGTGATTTGCTGCCGGCGATGGAGGCAAGCGGCGTGTGGCTTCCCTCCAAGTGAGTGGCCGGGGCCGGTGAACGGCATTTACCGATGGACACGGGGGGACCACCACCAAGGGGAGACTTGAGACCAGCGTCCCCAACTCCAGGCTTGGGCTTCGTAGGCTTTTGCGTCGAGCGCGGTGTTGGAGTTTTGCTGAGTGCCGCCTGAAGTTGTGCCGTCAGCATATTCAACGGTGTCGTCGCTCCGCTCTTGCGTCCATGCGCCGCCAGTGTGTTACCGGGTGAGGCTTCATCCTCGGCCAGCTGGCTCAGCAGATTCAACAGGGTGGTGGTTGTTTCGTCGGCATAGCTATCGACCTGTGGTGACATGCTGCGTGAATGAGGCAGCGGACTGCGCTCCACGAGACGGCGCGCTTCGTTCATCGCTTTCTGGAGCTGCTGCTGCTGCCGGAAGCTGTCCCGGTTGCGGCACCGCCCGATCTGAGTGTTCATCTCGACGCCGACTCCGGTCATAACCTGGCCCCACTTGGCCGAAGTCGTGTTGTTGGCAACCTTCTTCGCGACTCGCCGGAACCGTGCCAGGGGGTTGGCGTCCTCCTCCTCCTCTTCCTCGTCCTGCTCGGCCAGCTCGACCGGTGCCACCTGGAAGTCCTTCATGAGGCGGCGCTCCCAAACCTTCATCCGTTTCGCCAGCACCGCTACGTAGGACGAAAGAGAAGCCAGCAGAGGATTAAATACCAACAGGAGGTGATCGTATTTAGGATCGTACTTTTCTCCTTGCGATCGACGGCCGACACGTCCATGCCGTTCTTCTCGAAGATATCGAGCAGCTCGTAGCGCATGGCCGAGATCTCCGTCTTCACCTCGTTGATGTCATCCTCGGTAACGGCGTCCTGCTCCATGCGGCGGTGCATGGCCGACACGTAGCGCCAGACCAGAGCTCTCATCACGTTCGTGTACCTTTCGGCCCGCTCCTTGTCCTCCTTGCGACGCTGCGGAAGCGGAAGCGAGCATTAGAGAGCTTATGTTTGTGCGAGCACACACTCAGTCACACTTACGATGGTGGATTCGCGCTTCAGATCGCGCTTCTTCTTCTTGCCGAAGAGGCGCATCAGATGCTTCATGTTGGGGAAGATGTTGAACGGTGGCGGCAGGGTAGAGCTCTCCTCGAAGTAGCTCATCCAGAGGCGTGTCCGGGCAAACTTCCACTCCGTGTCCGAGTGTTCGTCGATCATGGCGTACGAGTTGGACATCATAGCGATGAGCAGGTTCAGTAGGACTATCACGTTGATCACGCTGTACGAGCCGAACATCAGCAGACCCCAGAAGCGCGTGTACGACTTGATGCCGGTCAGCTCGAACGTTTCCAGTCCCACCATACCGAAGCTGGCCCAGAACAGTGACTGTGACGACTCGAACAGGCTGCAAACGGGGTAAGTGACGTGTTAAAGACCGACCGATCGACATGCGCTGATCGCTGACGCTTACTTTCCAAACCGTCTCCACTTCATACAGGCATCGCCTTGATTGTCCCAGTCCGGCAGCCCGCCCTTCAGGCTGTAGCACTTGGACTTTTCCAGATCGGCAAAGTACCACAGCAGCTGGTTGAGACCGCAGGCGAACGCAAACAGGACGAGCGAGTAGATGAAGAAGAACTTCACGATGTCGATCACCATGCGACCGAGCGAAATCTGCAGTGGCCCCAGGTGGGGATTGATCGAGAACAGATGCACCAGCTTGAGGGCCGAAAAGATGTTGGCCGCGGCAAACAGCCCCTCGGCGATCAGCTGCGGATCGAAGTCGTCCCAGTGCTCGCGCGCGATGTACGCCGTGCTGGGATCTTTCGAAATCTGTGACGTCTGCTGGATGTACGCAACGATACGCAACAGCGCCACGCAGCAGTACAGGAAGTTGCGGGCAAAGTCGATAAAGTTCCACATGTTGCGCAGATAGCTGCGGATGCCCTCGATGTAGATCTCCTGCGTTTCCTCCCAGATGAACCCGATCACGTAGAACACGACGAGGCACTCGAGGTACGTTGGGCCGTTGCCTCGCTGGCGGGCCAACTCCTCCTGTAGCGCTCGTTTCATGCTCTCGGTACCAAACAGTAACACCACCTGCACTTCGGCTCGTTGCGATACCAAAATCAGCAGAACTGCGCGGAAGAACCGGAAGAGAGGAAACCCTTTAGTAGGCACCGATCACCGATTCTTACCCTCCTTACCCTGTGGTACTTACACAGGAAAAACAGATACGAAGAGGCGTGGATTAAGAACTTCATGAACGGTTTACGCATAAACTTGGACGTCTCGCAGTTTGGAGCAATCATGTACATCATACAATACATCGGAAACAGTACCGCCGTCCGGACGATGATGAAGATCTTTTCGGCGGCCGACTTGCGCCGGAAACCGGGGACGCCCTCGTACCACATGGCCGCCAGAAGCTGCTGAATGTTCGGGTGGGCCACAAACTTTTTCTGCTTGTAGTCGATCGCCAGCTCGAGCCGGGTTAGCTTCATATGATCACCGTCCATGTACGGGGGCGACTCGGGATCGTAGTTCAGGATGATGGCCAACTCTTGCGAGCTGCGCGATTGGTCCAGCAGCTCAACGGCAAAGTTCTGGCACTGGTGGCGCAGCTCGAGGTACTGCGATTTGCACTCCTGCTCGGCGAACGCCAGGTTGCGCAGCTCCCAGGACAGCTGGAAAGCCGTCAGCAGTGGATCCTGCGAGCTGAGCGCAATGAGGGAAGGGCTCGCTAACGCCCGGTACTCGTTAACGCGAGCCAACGAGTGGCGTAGCGAGTCTTCCGACGACCGACGGATACACTCATCACAACCGCACCTGCAGATCGCGCGAGAACAGGGAGTGGGGCATTGAAATTATGAAACCGGACACCCGATAGCGGTACGATCACCTACTTTACGTCGTGTGGCATCGGTAGAGTGGCTCCGCGATCGAGCAGAATCTTTAGGATCTCGTAGTTGTTCTTGTGAGCGGCGAGCATCAGCGGTGTAACGTCGGGCGTGAACATTGCCGTGTTAATGTCCACCCGTTGCCAGCTCTGTCAACGAAAGAACGTGCACCATTCGGTTGGTTCACTGGCGTACAGCGATCGCGATTCCCAACCCCGTACTTACGTAGGGTTCTCCTTCCTTGTGGATCAGTTCTTCGTGCTCGAGCAGCAGCTCGACCGCCTCGACGAACTCCGCGTTGATCGCCAGCAGTAGTGCGTCCTTGGTTTCGACGTTCATGACCACCAGCAGTTCAACCATCTCGAGGTTCTCATTCTCGATGGCCAGCGTCAGCGCACCTCGCCCCAGCGAATCAACACAGTTGACGTTCACATTGCGCTTCCGGTGGGCCCGCTGGAGGATTCGCTTGACGCTCGCCATGTCGCCCCGCTCGACCGCGAGGAGAAACTTTTTCTCCTCGAGCGACAGCGGCACGGGCAGATTGATGTTGGTGATCATGTTGAACGCGGCCGATCCAGCGCAGCTCGACGGTACCGGCGACGGTGACTCGATCTGCAGTCCGACCCCACCCGGGTCCTTCTTTTCGTTCCCCATTTCGGTTCCGGTCTCTAGCCAAGGGTTTTACTGCTAAGCACCAAAATCAAACGCCAACGTTACAAACCATCAAACGAACAAACACTAAAATGATCGATCACCACCGGGGGTTCAGAGCACATGCGTTAACTGCACTTGGCAGGGGCCCCCACAGGGCCAGTGATGATGAGTGGTCTTTTGGGCAACCGGCTATGGGCAACTGTTGAATGAAGCGCTAATGGAGAGGGCGAATTGAAAACAAGCGAAATCACGAAATGGTACGACGCGGCACGAAATGCACATGTGCGAAAGTTATTTACGATCGGTCGATGTTTTCGCCTTTGCTAGTTTAGTGGCCAAAATGATTTTGCTTCGAAATGATATCGATTCTCGTACGAAAACTAATGAGAGACTGATCAGAAACGATCATGACTAATAATTGAACAATGAGATTTCAACTTGTTTTGCGAAAATTAAAGATCGGTAATACTATTTCTGGTAATACTATTAGCTTTCTAAATGCTTATGTTGAATTTTATGTCTAGTTAACGATGAGTAGTTTATAAATAAATATTATTAACAGTCAATGTTTTAATTTATATGTTCTTGTTTCAACGTTTGTCCAACCAACAAACAACGTGAGTCAAACACAGACAAAAGATCTATACTAAGTGCGATCCTCATATCAACAACGATCATTTATTTTGAAGTAGCACGGCGTTATCGATTATCCGACCGAAGGGCGAAAATTTTAAAATAGTCTTTTGTATGGTTTTTCGTTTGAGTTTCTTGTAACCAGTGCCGACTTTAGTCAAAACGCAATTTCTTTTGATGTTTTTTTGCTTCCACTTCAAAGCACTTTTGGCTGAACGTCCCCCCTCGAAAGTCCGCTTTTCAGTTCGCACCACACCAGTCTACCACACGGCGCGTGTGGTTTTGTTTTCCCTAAGCTGTGAAAACACAAATTTCGGTTGCACGTTCAACTGAATGCACTAACTGCCACTAACCGAATCACGGTACTTCCTCGGCGATCGGTCGGTCACTACCGAGAGCACCAGAAATCTGGATGATGCCGTGCTTTGGGGCCGGGTGGTAGGAGGGAACCGTCGACCCGGAACGTGCGCCGTTGGCTGGACGCTGGACGGACGCAGGACACAACACAACCAAACTGCTCTGTGCTCGCCGTGTGACAGTCAGAAGCCATCAAAAACGTTGACCACCGTCGGCCAGCGTTTTATAGACTCTCGGCTGGATCGTCGCCCGCACCGCACCGTAATCCTGTTAGTGCCCCCCGGTCGGTAACGAGATGGTCGACGGCGGGCCACGTTGGGTCTTCCAGCTTTACTTCAATGTACGTACGTCTTTGTCACCATTTCTGCCACTCCACTTCTGGGGCTATTTTTGGCGGACGGGGCGCGGACTTGAAGAAATCACCTTCAAGACAAACGATCTTTAGCTCGACCATTTTCCACATCAGTCAGTATCGATTATTCTGACAATTTTGAAATACGAAGCCCATTTACGGTCTGCGTTGCACATTTATGTTACTTCATCCCCGTTGTTCCCGTTTTCGTTATATTTTATTTAAAGTTTAGGCCAAGGCCAAGTGTAGCAGAAAGCACGGCTGTAGGGTTTTATTGAAAAGTTTATTTTCATTAACTGTTCTTTCACAAAGATTCACAATGACAAAGAATTTACGTTAAATAATCAAATTTATTATATCACTTCGAGTATGGACTTCTTCGAATCTAATCTTCTCAAAAGCAAAACTATTCATCTTGAACGAAGAAAAAGAAATTTGTCAAGGAAAAATACTTTATTTCGATCATTTGTTAAGCCGGTTTTGCACCTTCTTAATGGTAGAAAACAAACAGCGTGACAGATAAGGGGTATCCATTATTTTTTATCGAATTAAGTACTGTCCGTTATTTCTTGTGGCCCCTTATACAATTTCCTAAATTATGAAACGAAGTGGCGACGGTTGGAAAGTTGATTGTGAAACGACACCTTCTAAGCCGGTCACTTACGCGCTAAGTGTGGCCCGTTCCGTTCAAGGGGACATTCTTTCTCCGTCAACGCGTAACCAGGCGCCTCCTTCGGCCAGATGGTGCCACGCTGGTGTTTTCGCCGGTGGCCAGATTGCACAGAATCGCCTAGAATCGTTCAGTGTGCCGCAACTAACTCGCCGCCAGCAAAGGAAACAGGTTGCAGGCAGCAGGCTGTGCACGGTGGCTGCCAGAAATAAAGAGCAATCCATTCTGCGGAGGAACGACACACCGGCTCAATCGATTGGCGACCGCAGAACATTCCTACGGCTTCCTACGGCGTTTCCGTTGCTTCTCGTTCCGTTCCGGTGCTACACGGCCACACACATCCGTGTGTCCTTCGGTTGATTCATTAGCGTGGCGTGGCGCGGGCCTTTGCTGTAGAGGTGTCCTCGCTGACCTCTTGCCACACAGTCTCTCGTGAGTACAGCGCGTGCAGGGGTATAAGTGTGGCGGTCCTCCTGAGAGACCACGACAGCTTCACGGTCAACCGTCGGTGGGATCTCACGGCCCCACTCACACCATGGCGGAGCTCGGCCGATCGGCCGCTGGCGCATGGCCGTTCAGGGCGCAACTCAACCCACTGCCAACTATGCTGCGATGGTTTGGGCGGCGCGCGCGTTTTCCGCGTTTTCGAACCTCCGCCTAGTGGTCGGACCGGATCAGTGAGTGATTCTCAGTGCTGCTCTCGGTGCGATACGACGTGCGATCGGAGTGATCGAGATCGGAGCAGGCAAGAAAATAGGACGGCCAGCGTTTCGGTGGAAAACAGCCGGGCAGGAGTGCTAAGGAGTTTTTCCGCCCGAAACGAGTTAGGCTGCCGTTCGGAGTTCTAATCGGATAGAGTGTCGCAGCAGAGCCCAAGCAAATAAGGAAGACGAAACTGGTGTGTCCTTTTGTCTTGCCGTGCGCATTCCACTTACTGTCGAGCTAGGTGCAGACGCAACGGCGCAAAGAGAACGGCAAAGTGGCCAGAAAGTAGAAAAACAAGTGCCCGGTGCAATCGGATCCCTCGTGCGTCGGTCTGTGTGCGATTCTAGTGAACCGAGCGTGATATTTGCAACACACGCGAAATACCACCAAAGTGACAACCTGTTTTCGTTCAACTGCAGCCGCCAGCATTAGCCGCCATTGAGGTGAATTTAATACTAAACACGATGTAAAAATGGTCAGAAAAAGGAACTGATTTCGGTCGAAGAAACTGGCTCCCATTGTTCGCAACCGAATGAGGAAAAAAGACAAAAGGACAAACTGTCAAAACGACACCGTTCGCACCGTCGCGATGGCGACCCGATGGCGACTACGTTTACTGAGCTGAGAATGCATTTTTTATTCGTTCCAATTCGGTTTTTGTGCCTGTCCCGTACCGTGGTTCCCGTGACCGAAACGCAAAAAACGTCCACTTTTATGGCAACCGGGTCAGTGTTGTGGAATGCGCAAAAACCTCATTCCGTCCGTCCGGCAGATGGCGCTGACTGGCCGGGATGTGCTCGGTTTCCGGCGCCAGCGACAGGGACTAGGGAAGCGGATTGCCGAATGGAAATTAATCGCCGTGGCGGGATCGGTGTGCACTAACCTTGAGAAAAAGGGCCGCCCGCCTGTTTATTTCTGGCCCTTCCGAGTGGGCCGGAGACGGCGCGCCAACCGGAGTGACACGAATGATGCGAGCGGCCGAACCTGAACCCGTCTCTTTCGTTCACACGGGCGCGCCGTCTCTTCTCTAAATAACGGGGGAATTTTGTTTGCCCTCGGGACTGTCTGGCGGTTGATCGATTTCATGTGAAGTCTTTCACGGAGCCCCGTCGACGTCGTCGGAAGGTGTGCGTTACGTCACCCAACAAAACGCACACGATCGAAGACGATCGCTGACGTTTCAGAATGGGCCACGCTGCTGCTGCTGCTCAATCGTTGACTTCGTTGGCAATTTCCAAAAATAATCATCTCCAACACACAGGCTCGAGTGGCCCGGCAAAGGGGCCGTGCCTGGTGGGGGCAAAATATGCGGAGTTGTTTTTTGCCGGGGGGCTGTTTGCGTGTTTTGTTGGCCTTCTGACGCTCAAAACAGGTTCCGTCCGCCTCGCATCTGTCTCAATATCGATCCGCGTGTCCGCGCAAAAATGGCGTACGCGAATCCGGTGGAATCCATGCGGGAACCATTCGCCCTTTTTGCCGGCCTTATTTGGACCCGTTTTGGGCGGCTCATTCCTTTATTGTGACCACACTTCCGAGCTATAAAACGAACAGTAACGATCGGGGTATCATAAAATTCCGCTCCCCAAAAATACAACAGGCAGGGCCCACGCTTCCGGTCCACAAAAAAGGAAACGCCAGCCACAAATCACCGGCCCCCGGCGGGCCTGCCAAAAACCTGTTTCGAAAGGTGAATGAATCGTGCGTTCGTAGCTACTTGCCACATTGCCCCCAGCCGGAAGTGGGAAGTAACACGCCCCACAGTGGACCGTGCACCGCCCTGACCCTAACCTTCTCTGCTGCCGCGCACTGTCCCCGATTCGGCTCGATCCGCGGCTTGACGGTCATGGTTATGACCGCCGTTGGCACGTCGCCGCCGCCGCCACCGCCATCGGAACGTCGTGCAAATTTTCGATTCGATCGTGTCACGCACGATCGATCGATCGGTGGCTACGAAAGGGAAAGCTAGAGGCTTTGGGCCACGCAAAGAATGTGAACTCATTGAAGCATTATCGATCGATCGGTACGGTCGGCCACGCAGGACAGCGGAAACGGACGGCTCTTGGCGAGGAAAGCGACGGTTAGAAGTGAAAGGAAACGGTTGTTGGCGCTTGGCACAGGCTTGGTTAGTTTTGTTAGGGCTGCGTGCCCCGGTGCAATGTCAAGTGCAGCAATTACACGCTGATTAACTTTCCCATTGAACTCTACTTGCTGAATGCTGAAAGTGAAAGGAACTGAATCAAAGATAAGCATTTGGTCCGACATCGTCTTAGCTTTTAAGTATTTTATTTTTTTTATATTCAATGGAAAGGAAATAATTTTCTAAACGATGTTTCTATTTCTTTGCCTCACAAACAACCACCGGAATCCAACAGGTGACGCATAAGACGGTGCAGCTAGGAGAAGCAACAAACCGTGGGAGCTTAACGAAGCACTAATCCCGCCGAACGACCGCGTTGAAGAAGGCGAGACTAGAAGAAGTGAACATTCGTTCCAACAACCTTGAGTTTCGCACAGCCCAACCGGTGACAGCAAACCGTCAACTAGCGGACGATACAAACCAACATGATTCACGTGGACGAAACGGACCCGATGGGAGGTAAGTGGATGGCTTTCGCTGGCAGAATGCGGTCATTAATTTTGGGGTGCTTGAGAAACGTCAAACCGAACGAAATCTAAATCAAACGAATGTTAAATTGATCTTCATTGGCGGGTGCGAGCGAATTAATTTAAACGATGATCGTCAGCTACCAGGCGCCTCCATTGACGTGGTGGAACAATATGTTCAATAAACCCAGCGTCTTAAACCGATTTGTTGCTCATATTTAACCCCCCCAGTCTGTCGGTACTTGAACTTGAGCTGCGAAATGTACACTCTTGCCAACTTTGTGTGCTGCCCTTTTTTTAATTTTCGGTCATTTTTTCGGTTTATTTCTGTTTCACGCCGATCGTCACACGCCACGCGTCGGCCATGCTTTGTGGCTGAATGTGGCGGTTTGGGGCTGTGGGTAAACACAATTTATTTTGAACAATTTGCTACCTTTTTTATACCGTGAACCGTGCACGAGCGACGTTCCGTTCGACAGGATCCGTGGGAGTACCGCGCACATTAATAGCCGTAACCGTTTGCTGCACATCGTGGCCGACCATATTGCGGCCGTGCTTCGTTTCGTGCGACGAAAACCGTGCTTTCAGCACATTAATTTCGGTACATTCCTGCGCTCTTTGTTTGGCGGAGGGCACGTGTCACGGGAGTTACGGTTCCAAACGGAGAATGGGACCGATGATGGAGATTGAGCTGCGGCGTGAACCGAAGGTTTAAGTTTGCGAGACAGTAAAGTAAATTGTAATGCGCGGTCGTAATGTACAGCTAGAAATGGATTGGGTTTTGAAAAAAGGATTAAAAAACCGTAATTTTAGTTAGATTATCGCTTGGCACTAATGCGTGGTGTGATTGAACGAAGGTAATAAACCAGGCAAACAGCAAACAGCACAGTTTGGGTTGGCCGACAGTTTGGCGATAATTTTTCATACGCTTCGTAAACCAGTGGCCGCGCCATGCCGCGTCAACCAAACAAACGCCATTCCGTTTCCGCCACCGTGCGCTGCCACGTCATCGACGCAACCGTCGACGTGTTTTGCGCATTAGTTAAACGACGTGCGTGCGCGTATTGCGTAGCCTTTTTGGCCGGATTGGTCTAACTAACCAAACTAAACCGAAACGGATATCGGAAGTATCGGTTCGAATCGGTTCCTCAATCAATGATATGTTGTTGTCGGGGCCAGAGCTGGTTCGCTTCTTTGGCACTCTCGGCTTTTTTTTTGTTTAAACTCCGCTCCGGATTAGGGAGAAACAATCCAACCCCCCTCTGGGGGCGATGAGTGATGAACGGGAAGCCAAACACGGCCGTCGTGTAGTTCCACACCGAAAAATTCCGCTCGCGAGATTAATGGCAGAACACGGTCCCACGAAACAAACGAATCGGAGGAGCGAGAAAACCAGACGCGATCGCTGCAGGACGCGCGGCTTCGCTGTATGAATGAATCGGATCGGAAACAAACAACGAAGCGAACCGGAGAGGTTTCCGGAACCTGGCCATGGTCAAGCCGTGGTGCATTGGAGTTGTTTATTTTCTAGCGCAGGGTTAGACGCGTCGGCCGCGTAGGGATAGGTTCGTTGCCCAGCGGCCCATTCAAAGGTTGATTCGGCCCATTTCGCTCCGATTGCCATTTCCCGAAATAACGTCACCCAATGTGACTGCACTTTGGGCAGCTAAATCATTGACAAATGATTTCAGTTTTGCGGCTAATAAACTTCGCCTTCGAGGGGTTAGTAACTGGCGCGGATGTCCTAATGTTTGTCAAGGCCATGCTCGGATGCAGTTACTTTGCGGCGGAAAGACTTCCCATTCGTGACTGACCGTGGTTTAATTATAATCACCATATTGTGCATCATCCCGCCGACCGCCACCGGAAAGTTCAGTGTCTTCCTGTGTTGAGCCCCTAATTGAGCGTTCTAATTTGGTGCACCGTTTCGTAACCCGCGCCAGATTGATTGAGCAATTTTTCTCGGCCACTCGCTGTCATATCTTCATCCAACCCGTTTTTTTTCCACGGCCCCGCGATTTATCGATGCGTGCAAATTATGATTCATTTCGCTCATTTTCATCACCGCCGGATGTTTACCATTTGCCAAATTCCTTTCGGCTGGTCAGCGACAATGATTGGGAACGAGCGATTAAATTGGCACATTTTTCTGTGCGGCGTTTCGAGCGTGCCAAATAAATTCCCGCTCTCCATTTACGGTTGTCCGAGGCGTAGCTCATTTGTTGCCGATCCGGTGCGCTCCTCTTCCGCGTCCTCCCCTCGTTGCGCGTCTGGTGGAAGCAATCTTTGAGCAGTTCGGGCGCTGATCCTGTGCCAAGAATTATTTCCTCAATCTCGGTTTCGGGTGCCAATGCGGACGAGGAAGAAACGGTGCCGGACGGGCGGCGACTTAATTTGCGAATCCGAGTGC
The DNA here is from genome assembly GCF_943735745.2 of Anopheles bellator. Lineage (NCBI taxonomy): Eukaryota > Metazoa > Arthropoda > Insecta > Diptera > Culicidae > Anopheles > Anopheles bellator. Next base: position 7,396,071 of record NC_071285.1, on the reverse strand, counting down.
CACCTTTCGGTCGTTGCTTCGTCAAAGTTGCCTCGCGCCCAAAGTGATCTAAACGTTCTAAGGACCCATTTTCAAGCACACGACAGTGTAAACACTTTAGTAGCGTTCTATTTATTGGTGATTTGCCGACATCAACAATTCGTGCGATCGTTTGAGTTTGTGTGCGGATAAAGATAAGGATGAAAGCTACTGCAACTGGGAACAATCTGGTGCTGGTGCCAATTAACGAACGACGCCAAACTGTCGGCTCGTGGGATCGGAAACGATTTCGAGCGAACTTCGGACGCAGTTCAAGTGCACTGTCGACTGTATTACACAGAACAGGGAAAGAAATGCTCGATCGATTTTGACGGTCAAGCAACGGTCAAACAAGGGACAGCAGACAAAGTAACGAAATCGATGATTTATTATCGTACCACGATCGAATGCATAATTTAGTAATATTGAGCATTAAAATAGAGATTCTTATAAATATTTTTGGAAAGCTTTCTATTTGTAATCATATTTTGCACTTCCAGATGTGCCACCGGCGTTTCCGTACCGGGAGGTGGAAATTCAGCGAGGCCTGGACCCCAAACAGTTGTACGAACTGAGCAGCGAGCTCGGCAGGTCAGTCAAAGCATGCAGTACCGCCATGCAGCGGGTTTCAGGCAGGAAAGCCTGGTGACAGACGGACGAGACATTGGACGGGCTCCTAAAATTAGAACGGTGTTCGGTTCGGTTCGGTCCCCAAACCGAGAGTCCATCTTTCAGCAGCAGCAGCGTCTCTAAGTGCGGCCAAACCGAAACGAGAACCGAATTCCTATCCAGGGAGGGAGGACAGGAGACATAGGGGTCGGCCATCGGCCACTACCGAAATGAGAATGAAAAAAAAGAAGGCTGGCAGGGGATAGAGAGAAGGTGAAAGCGAAGTTGTTGTTCCATCGGCAACACCTGTTCGTCTCGTGGGCCGGTTTTGGTGTCCACTTAATCTGTCAGCTTTATCGAGCAGTTTCACCGTTTCAGTGTGTCGCCACCCCTCGGGCGGGTCCACCATCTGAATCGCTTGTCACGTGGTGATACATTACACCAGCCATTCCCTTACGGACCATGCGGTCAGTACCGCGCCGAAGGGCTTAGCGATATGATTCACGGGCTGCACGTGTTTCAAAATTGCATTAGCTCCGGACAAAATTGGCCCAGCCGAACTGAGCGGGTTAGTAAACAGCCAGCAGAGTGGTGGCCAAATAATGTCAAAGGACGAAATTTATTAATGACCGATCGGCCGTGATTAATATCAAACTTTTGACGATCACACGTATTGACACGCCTGAAACGGATACACGGCAACCCGACGGTCCGACGGTTCGTTCTGGTATCTTTGGGCGTTCAAATTAATTAAGCCATTCGAAACGCACTGCACTAGCCGTGATCGCCAGTGGCCGTCGCCTAGGGAAAGTGAAACTGATGTGGATGACTAGGCGCCTCCATCGACCGCATTGCGGTTTATGTCTGGAGTCTGTGCGGGACGATTATCATACTTTTGCGGTCTATTCGCTCTCAAAGGGGTCGCTGGCCGCCATGGAAATGTTTTGCGGTTTTCCGAACTGATTCGGTATTGCTTTTTCTCGCTCTCTCTCTCTGTCTCTCTGTCTCTCTAGAGGGAAGTTTGGTGTGGTGTACAAGTGCAAGGAGAAGTCGACCGGCGTCCGGTTGGCGGCCAAATTCATCCAGACCGTGAAGAAGGGCGACCGGCGCAACATCGAGCGGGAGGTTCACATGATGAACGTTCTGCACCACGCAAAGATCGCGCAGCTGTACGCGGCGTACGAGTTCGATCGAACGTTTTGCGTCATGATGGAGCTGTAAGTGGTTCGGTTGGTTGGCGCTTAGGTTGCTCGCGCAATAAATTAACTACTTTAACATCGCTCCTCCCCCGCCTCGGCATAGTGTGGAAGGTGGTGAGCTGTTCGATCGGGTGCTGGACGAGAAGTTTATTCTGACCGAGCGCGCCTGCTCGATCTTCATGCGCCAGATCTGCGATGCCGTGGCGTACATTCACGGCAACAACATCATCCATCTGGACATGAAGCCGGAGAACATCCTGTGCCTGACGGAGGCCGGCAATCGGATTAAGATCATCGACTTTGGGCTTGCCCGCGAGTACGACCCGGACAACAAGCTGCAGGTCCTGTTCGGAACGCCCGAGTTCGTTGCCCCGGAAGTGGTCAACTTCGAGGCGATTTCGTTCGCGACCGACATGTGGAGCGTCGGGGTGATCGCGTATGTGCTGTAAGTGCGCTCCGGGGGAGGGTTTCCGGTCTGGTGGGTCGTTCTTTTTATCGGGAGCATCATTTTCGTAGCGTTTCCGGTCTGTCGCCGTTCGCCGGTGAGGATGATATACAGACGATGGGCAACATCACGATCGGGCGGTACGATTTTCTCGACGAAGCGTTCGATAACGTGTCGGAAGAAGCGATCGACTTCATCAACCGGTGTTTAGTGAAGGAACAGAAGTGAGTAAAGCTGGAGAAATTCAGCAAAATAGTTGTTGGGCGATCGAATACTTACTTCGTTCGTTTGTAGAGAGCGTCTGTCGGCTGAGGACGCCCTGAAGCACAAGTGGGTCAAACGGAAGCCACAGTATACGCCAACGAACCGGCGGCCATCGATCACCACCTTCAAACCGATCCTGCTCGAGAGCAACAACAATAACGTCACGGTACGAAACACTTTCAAACATGATCTCGTTCGCCAAGTACAATAGCTGTCCCCCTTCAGACCAATGAAATCGATAAGGACAACCTGAAGGAGCTGGTCGGCAAGTGGAACGAGACGCCCAACAACCGGTACACGTTCGAGCAGGACACGGAAAACATAATCTCGCCGGCCGGCGACTCGGTGCAACTCCGGCGACCCACGCTACCGGAACTGTCCGGTCTGCCCACTTCCGGTAGCCGCCGTGGTAGCATAGCGCGGGGTAAGTGAGCGTCCGCCGTGACACTGAGTGTGACGTTTCCTTGGTTCTCTAGCTTCAGTTCATTTTGGCGGCACCATTCCGCACGTGAAGCCTCATCAGCCTCCATTAGCTCCATCTTCATCATCTTCATCATCGACGTCGACCAAAAACTGTGAAAAAGAAAATCAATGATTAAGTTAACACGCATTGGCAGAGCTAAAGACGACCAACTAACTCCCAGCCATTAATCATGGTGCCGTTGTGAGAAAAAGCTGCAAAGGACGAGCTTGACCACCGTTCGCATCAATCAGTCGATGTAGATATCATCATTTTCCCTTTCAATCTGTAGCATGTACCTATTGCTACACACTGTACATTATTCCTAGCACCCGAAAGACTAACGTTAACTTGTCTTTCTCCTTCTCTCTTTCTCTGGGCGATCATTTCTTGCTCCTTTCGCCAACGGTATCGGCTGGCTGGCTGTATATAAAATCGAAACCCCCCATAAAACCGCCGCTTCTGATCAAATTAACAAATCGGACGACGCCCGTTGGGTGTCTCTTCCTTTTTGCGCCTATCGGTTTCGCTGCTTAACCCTTGCCAAATTTCACAGATCGCGACAGTAAACTGAGCATACTGTTTCCCCTTTAATGGGCGCGACATTAGCGTTTCGTAATTTTCCGTTAAGACCCTCGGTTAAGCGAAAATAGAAACTTAATTTAATGCACCCGTGACCCCCCCGCGGGTGGTGGTTGGGAAGCGTCCTTTAAATCAGCTTCAAGCCGCACCATCCCGCTAAAACGACACCACTCCAACCACTTCAGCCGAATTCCCAGAGTGCAGCCCGAGAGTTCGCCGAGTTAACGACCAACGCCTCATAACGATGACGATCACACAACTGACGGCCCTTCGACGAAGACCTTCCGACGACCATGAGAAAATGTAATGATTATGTGTTTTTAAGTAGCGGCTCGTGTGGCCAAACTGACTCTCTCTCTCTTGTGGCCGGTGTGGGGCTGTGGCGTTACGTTTTTCTGTGACTAACCCGCGTTTTTAGCAATGTGTGCATCGTTTCTGTGCAGCACAAACAATGTGTTACGAATGGAAGCACCCTGCAGCACCCTGCAGCACCCTGTGTGAACCTTCCATTGTTTGAGCCCCTTCTATTGAGCACTTCAGCTCTTATTTAACATCCTCTAGGCAAAGACAGTTTTGGAAAGATTTCATTTCGAAAGCAACCATTCTGTATCCATTTTGCATTACACTGCTCCACAACCTGCCCAATGACCAGTAACATCCTTCAGCCGAAAGCTCGTTTTCGTGGCTTCATTAACATGTTTTGCTTCCTCTTTGCTTTTTTCCCCGTTCTTATTATCCTTCCGCTTTAATACTAATACATTGCGACCGATTATGCCGACTGACGGGTACCGGATGTTGCTGATGATGATGATGGGTGCTAATGGATGCGTACAACTCGAATACAGCTTACCGTAAGCGCACCGATCTACCGACTGCTTCGTACATAGTGTTGAGCGAGCCTCAAAACTAACGCGCCTCGAATCCACCGTAAAAAGTAGGACCGATTTGGCGTAGGTTTCGAGTTTTAGTTAGTATTCGTTTGCGAGGTTACGTTTGCTGTTGCTGCCGCTTTGTAGAGAGCGCTTTAGAGGCCACGCGACTAATTAACCGTTCGCTTGGTTTGTTTTTCGCTTCTTTCCCATTCGAATGCCGTTTCGGCGGTTGTAGACTCATCCGTTGAAGAAGTGGAAACCATCGACAACAGGAGCGACACACCGAACGGGAACAGCAGCCTCGATAGCCTCATTAGCTACCACAATGATCACCATGACGAGGGCGAGGATCGAACTCAACGTTTGATCTGTAACGGAAATGTTGTGCCCATCGTTGAAGCTTCGGAACAGCAGCGAGTGGAGTCGGTGCAGGAACTCTCGGAAGGTTATGCATCGTTGGAAACGGAGGAACAACAGCCTAAGCCTAACGACACTACTAACACCGATCCGGAAGCGGCCGCTGATCGTGTTGATGAAATTATAGCAGCAACTGACCACAGCCCACAGCGCGTAACACCTAACGCTAGTAACGCTGCACTTGAAGACTGCGAGACCGATCGCGCAGCTGTAGATAGTGATCGCTGTAGTATTAATGGTAGTGGCAGCATCAGCAGCTATAGTGATAGTATTGGCAGTATTAGTAGCTTTAGTAAACTGACAAACTGTAGAGCAGCTGCATGCGAGGCTTTTACTAAGCTGGCTCCGGACGCTCGCCCCGAACCGTCGGGCATCGTTCCGTCCGGACACGTCCCCTTCGATACCACGAACACTTCCTCTGACACTGACACTGATGTACGATCGGCGTACGGTTTGTGCCTCTCTACAGATCGGTCCCCCCTTACAGACAAACAAGCCGACACGTCGGAAGCCCCCTCGGACACGGGGCCACCAACCGTGGGCGAGTTAGGCGACCGCTCGACAGACCTGAACGAAGCCCCACGGGCCAAGGTACGTGACGATTTGCGTAAGCTTTCCGATTTACTAAAACTCTCCCTCACGAACGTCGCGAAGGAGTTGGAAGGTTCCGTGACGGGCGACCCGTTCGAAGCCGAAAGCAGCACGGCTCCACTGTCGCCAACGGTCAGTAGCTGCAGCAGCAGCACGGCGCAGGAGCTGGACAGTGATCTGGAGAACCTCAAGACGAAGGTCCACACGATCCGCACCTCGCGGGCCCAGAATAAACTGAACGAGTTGGCCCAACGGCCGGACTTTCTGGCCAACGACCCATTCAAACTGCCCACGTTCCGCTTCCTGCCGAAATCGATCAGCCTCTGCAACGAGGACTCGGTGTTCAAGGAGAACTACACCAAGTTCTGTGATCGGAATGCATCCCGTGAATCGAGCGTGGTGGCCGCTACGGAGGAGGTTAAGTCCACCACCGTCGACAAGGTTCGCAAGAAGTCTTCCACCAGTTCGGGGATGAAGAAGAAAAAAGACTCCGGCGAGGGCGCTAAAACAACGACCACCACAACGACGACGACGACGACTTTCGCGAGTGGTGGCGAAGGAAAAATGTGTCCCTCGACCACGGTCCGGAAGACGATCGTGAAGCAGCAGAAGGTGATAGTGGACGAGCAGGAGTCGAAACCGGAGCCGGACACGCCGACCATCGGTCGCCGGAAACCTCCGCTAGGGCAGATGAAGAGTATCGAAGCGTCACAGGCGATCGGGAACTCGATGTCGATTAGTACCGCTTCCGTGAAGCGCACCAAGTTCCGGGTAAACCAGATGAGCAGCCGCGACGTGCCGGTGGCCATAAATCCCGTGGCCCAGCGATACCTAGAACGAAGCTGTGGCACCATGAAGGCCGGCGGTAAGCCATTGTTGGACGATACGAACCTGGCGCTTGGGAAAGTGTTGCATCCGGTGAACGGTGGTGGCCCAGCGGTCGGGAACAGGGTGAATCGTGACACTACCGAAACCGGCACGTTTGATGATTCGGTGACGGTAAATAATCTGCGAAATAGTGCACTGAAGTTGCGCAGCCTATCGGTCGACTGGGACGTGGTCGATGCCGTCGAGAATCGGTCGATGAAGACGATCAATAGCTTCCTGAAACGACACGCCGTAGCCAGCTCGGCCGTACGGCAGATACAGGCCCAACTCGAGGCCACCGTTACACACAAATGACGCGCACCGTAAAACTATCCGCGGGGACACATTCTAGAATTAGAACCGTTTCAGAACTGACCGAGCGCTTCGGTCCGGTCCGTAGGGAAGGTGTATATACATTTCAGCACTCCCCTTCTACTATTTATATACGCCATGTGTATTTAATTGTAGAATTTAGTCTTAGGAGAAGTGGTATGCGAGTGAGTAACCGAAAAGCACCGTAATGGTAGAAGAATAGTTTGAAATAGTTTCAAAGGCTACCAAGGGGAATGAGTTTTGTACGTTACGTACCGCACAGCCCAACGGCAGGCTTTACGAAAAACGGCCCAGCGAGGCAGTGCCTGGGCACAGAAAGTAGAGTAATCTGAAATTATTAAGCAATAAAGAAAGGAATTAAAAATTACATTTGTGGATTTGAGATGTTTGTTTCGCTCGTGAAATATTTCACCCTTTCTCCCAAAAATCTTGCATTTCCAAAACGAAGAAAAAACAAAGAACTAGAAGAAGGAACGTATCTGCGTAGGGTTGAGTCGGACCCTTGCGCTTGCACAAGGTTTGACGTTGGCAGGGTTGTGTTGACCCTGGAGTTTGACAGCCTGTTTGACAGCGCATCTTCCCTTCCTTTCGTTCCACGAGCACGACAGAGATAGAGACATAAAAGAGGAAAAATGTCAATAAAGTGGTAGAATTTCTTCGCCAAACATTCATCGGCGAGTGTTTTGTGTTTTCCCACCTTGAATCTTGAATGCCGAGGTCATTGTGAAGTGAGTCGCGTTTTGTAGAATTTTTTAGATAACCGGACGAAAGATTGCTTTAATGTTGCTCGCCGCAACAGCATGGTAAGTCGCTGGCGCTCTCCGGGCGTAAAAATGTGCGGCGGGTTGATGTGACCTTCCCCTTCCGTTTCATTTCGCTCGTTGGCCGGACACAGGGTGCAAACATCTCCCAGCTCGAGCGTGATATCGGATCGGATCAGTTTCCCCCGAACGAGCACTACTTTGGGTTGGTCAACGTAAGTAAGGCTTCGTCGGTGGTGTGCCGTTTGGTTCCCTGATGGGTGCGTTTTGTTTACAGTTCGGAAACACCTGCTACAGTAACTCGGTCCTGCAGGCGCTCTACTTCTGTCGGCCATTCCGGGAGAAGGTGCTAGAGTACAAGGCCAAGAACCGTCGCACGAAGGAAACGCTGCTGTCCTGTTTGGCCGATCTGTTCTACAGCATAGCGACACAGAAGAAGAAGGTGGGCTCGATTGCTCCGAAAAAGTTCATCGCCCGGCTGCGCAAGGAGAAGGAAGAGTTTGATAATTATATGCAACAAGATGCGCACGAATTCCTCAACTTTCTCATCAACCACATCAACGAGATCATTCTGGCCGAACGCAACCAGGCGAAGGCGCCGGCCGGGAAGGGCAGCAACAGTAGCAACAGCAGCAGTAACAACACCAACAACATCAGCAACGGTACGGGAAGCAATGGGACGGTGGGAGGCCATACCGGCAGTCTGGGGCCGTCGGATAACGCGAGCAGCACGGAACCGACGTGGGTGCACGAGATATTTCAGGGCATCCTGACGAGCGAGACGCGCTGTCTGAACTGCGAGACCGTCAGCAGCAAGGATGAGAACTTCTTCGATCTGCAGGTGGACGTCGATCAGAACACCAGCATCACGCACTGTTTGCGGTGCTTCAGCAACACGGAAACGTTGTGTAGTGATAACAAATTCAAATGTGATAACTGCTGTAGCTACCAGGAAGCGCAGAAGCGGATGCGGGTCAAGAAGTTGCCGATGATCCTGGCGCTCCACCTGAAGCGCTTCAAGTACATGGAGCAGTACAATCGCCACATCAAGGTGTCGCACCGGGTCGTGTTTCCGCTGGAGCTGCGACTCTTCAATACGGTAAGGCCATCGTGATGGGGAGGTAGTCGCCTTATCGGGTATTTTACCCCCTTGTCCCCTTGCAGTCCGATGATGCAGTGAACCCCGACCGACTGTACGACCTTATGGCGGTGGTCATCCACTGTGGTTCCGGTCCGAACCGGGGCCACTACATCAGTATCGTTAAAAGCCACGGCTTTTGGCTGCTGTTCGACGACGACATGGTCGACGTAAGTTTTCCGTCGGTAGGGAAAGCTGAGGCTTACTCAAATTTTGTTTTAACACCTGTTCCACAGAAAATAGAGGCTTCCACCATCGAGGATTTCTACGGGCTTACGTCGGACATTCAGAAATCGTCGGAAACGGGCTACATCCTGTTCTACCAGTCTCGTGACTGTGCCTGAGGGGCGATCGAAGCAACCGTAGCCGGGTAACACGGTGTGAAAAAGTGCCCATCGCCTGCTAAGATTTTAGTGAAAATGGTGACGTTTCGGGGAAAGTGCATGAAAAATGGCACCTTGTGAAGCGAGCAAAGCGGTGGCCACCACCGGCGGTGGCGTACTCTAGAGAGGTTGACCAGTTTGTTTTGTTAAATCTATTTATTTTGCTGGCGCAGAGTTAGGAATATAGTTTTTCTATAGATGATATTGGTTTGTGTAGCGGTAAGAGCATTAAGCACTTAACAAACACCCTTTTCGAGTAGTTTCTTTCAACTGTAGATTATCTATTGGTACGAGCAAAGGATCAGTTCCAGGAAGCAAGCAGCTAGGGCCGGTAGTTTATAAAACACGAATCGTTATCGTTGTGCAAGGCCAGAGGGAGGTCGATTAAATCAATCAAAATTAAGCAACCGTTTGATGGCAACAACAGGGAACGATAGAAGAAACGTCCGCAAAGCGTTGGGGATACACGTGGAAGGGAATGTTAGAAGTTTTCCCCGGCCAGAACAAGGCTCTCAGCCGGTTTCGTTTAGTTTTCCCGCCACAGAACCACATACGGCACCCGTTCCGTGGTGCGGATAACCCTGTAACACTTAATAGAAGTTATACTTATGCAGCATTTTTAGACTAAAATTGGGAGAAAGGTGCAAGAAGATCGGAAAATCTCATCCGGACAGGACTAAAAGTGAAAACACCTCAACGAATTCAGGGCGGTAAGAGGCACACACATTTAAAACGTAAGTGAACAAAAGGATCTTGCCATGGCAGCCGGAAGAGGACAACCAACCTTATGTGAAACGAAAGTCACTTTTAAATGCCAATAATGATAGGAATACCGTAACTAAATAAACAATAATGGAACTGTTTCAGCACTGGCGTGCAGTGTGACCTATGGGGGGATTCCTAAGCGTAAACATAAAACACAAACGCGGAGTGTACGATTTTCATCACGATCTGTATTGTATCGATCTTGTAACTCCGCTTAAAGTACACACTCTTCTCCCATTCCGATCGCCAACCTCACACGGATGCACTCTCGTCTGTCACACAGTTCTCACGCACGCACAACGCACGCTTAGGCAATGAACTCGTACGGGATCGGAGCGAGGAAGATGGGCGTCGGTGGCTTCTTGATCACGCGGGCAACGCGCGGCGGTTCCGGTTTGCGCTTCAGCGACACCTTAAACTTCAGCTGGCGCTCCTTGATCTCCTTGCGCTTGACATCGTTGTCTTTCACGCGACGCAGGAAGTCCTCCCGGCAGCGCGACGGCTGCACATGCTCGATGCGCACGTTGATACGCTTGGCCAGAATCTTACCCCGGACGCGCTTGTTCACGATCACGCCGAGTGCGTGCTTCGTCACGTTGTAAACGCGGCCCGTCTTGCCGTGGTACGCCTTATACGGCATTCCCTTGTGGACGGCTCCGTGACCCTGGAAGGAAGGTAAAAGCATTTTAATGCGGAACCGGACCGGGAACTGGTCCCTCTCGGGACAGTTTGTCCGCGGTGCGGCTTGGAACTCCAACACGGTTCGGACCGAGTGTTGAAAACAAACAATGCACCGCCGAGCTCGAGCAAACATTGCCGAGCCCGGTGTTACTGTTGGAGAGTTTATTAAGGGGCCGTCGGTAGCTGTTCCGTTGGCCCCTCCTGAAAATCTCCCATATCAGCTGGACCGGGCCGGAGGAGCTTACCTTGATATCGACGTAGTCGCCGGCTTTGTACACCTTCATGTACGTGGACAGCGGGATGGTGCCATGCTTGCGGAATCCGCGGGAGAACATGTGCCGGGTTCCCCGGCGATAACCCTTCGAGTTCGTCATGATGGATTCTGGGGGTTGGCTATACGGGTGTGAAACGACTTATCTGAAAGGCGAAACAGATAGTTGTTAAAACGGATTGCTTCGTCCGCGGGGCAGGAACCAGTATCGTCTCCTGTCAACGCACGGTTGCTGACAGAGCAACACGAAGACGCACACAACATGCGACGAGCCAAAGCACATTCGTTGGTTGGTTCACACATTATCTTTCGCTGGCCATCGCTGGCCAGCTATCGACACGGTCGATTGGCAACGTTCGGGGTGTAAAATATGCGCTTGGGTGGAAAATTAAACATGTTTAACTTTTGCGCTAGCGGCGATACGTACCGTCAACTTCACGATTGCCGAAGAAAAGGTTAAGCGGAGAGCAGTTCGGGCTGTCAACGGTGGTGGCAGCACCGACATCCGGCTGTCACTGCTTTGGCAGGGCTGTGTGAAACATCAAAGGAACGGTTGCGTTCGAGCCCTTCAATAATTCAATTAGTTTTCTTTCAATGCTGTGATAAAAAATCAGCCGGCAAATTAAAAACAGAGTAATTCCAACATTAGCCCGAATTATCACGTTTGTTTTAGAAACAGCTTTCTTTGCAATTCGATTTACTCCAAAAATAGAGATTCGCGGTTCAACAATTATTCAAGTGCCCCACTGCGAGGTACTTTTCGATCCGTGTCCGTTCAACTGATTACACGATTCGCTGTGATAAAAAGTAAACGCAGAGGATTGTGTTTTTGACATTCGCCGGTTTAGTGATAACACCTGAAAAACGCAACAACGAACCGCGGATCCGTACGCTGCCAAGTAAAACATGAACCCCCCGACGGACACATGGTTCCGTGAGGTGTCCGACGAGTTATGGCCGGGCCAGTGCTTTTCGCTGAAAGTGAAGAAGGTGCTCCACGAGGAGCGCTCCAAGTTCCAGCACATCAAGATCGTGCAAAGGTGCGTATTAAGGTGGCGCAGGGATCGACGGGGCGGCTGGTGCTTACGGTATTCTGGTTCCGTCCCCCGGGCAGTGAATCTCACGGCGTAGTGCTGATCTTGGACGGCATCATTCAGTGTACGGAACGGGATGAGTTTGCCTACCAGGAGATGATCTCGTTTTTGCCCCTCTGCTGCCACCCGAACCCGCAGCGGGTACTGATCGTTGGCGGTGGCGACGGAGGAGTGGCCCGCGAGGTGGTCAAACATCCTTCGGTGACGGAAGTGCACCAGGTCGAGATCGACGACCGGGTGGTGGCGCTCTCGCAGCAGTACCTCCCGTTCATGGCCTGCGGGTTCCAGTCACCGAAGCTGCAACTGACGATCGGTGACGGGTTCGAGTACATGAAGCAGCACGAGGGCGCGTTCGACGTAATCATCACCGATTCGAGCGATCCGATCGGGCCGGCCGAATCACTGTTCCGCGAGTCGTACTTCGAGCTCGCCAAACGGGCACTCCGGCCGAACGGAATCATCTGCTCGCAGGGCGGTAGTTTCTGGCTCGATGCGGAACACGTCCGCGCGACCCTCGACTACTGCCGCAAGCATTTCCCGCGCGTCACCTACGGCCTGGCGGCGGTTCCTTCGTATCCGACCGGTCAGATCGGTTTCTTCATCGCCAGCCTTAACCCGGTAAGTGTGCCACGTAACCGATCGCCCCGCTGGGCTCTGCACTCAGCTTGTTTTTTGTTACGCAGGAATCCCAGTTTGTGGAACCGAGCCGAACGTTCACCGTGGAGGAAGTGGACAGGCTTGGGCTGCGCTACTACACAACGGATGTCCACCGGGCCGCCTTCACGTTGCCACGGTTCGCGGCGAAGGCACTGCACGAGTAACGGCAGGTGGGTTCCGCTCCGTCATTCCAGTTTTTATTTTGAGTATCTTTTGCCACGCTGTCAAAGATGTGGCCCCGGTTTTATGGGTGTCGTTACGAAGTAATAAATGTTGTTTACTGTTCTTTACCTTTATAATAAAACGAAATTTTATAGAACGCCGGAAGAGTGAAAACATTTTTTCCGTCGAGGGAACGCTCCGATGGCAGTTTCAGGTTGCATTATGCTTACGACGCATTTTGCACGCCATCGTTTCGATCACCACCCAGTTGGTGTGTCATTTATCAAACAGTGCGTAATCAACACGCCAACACCACGAAAGAAAATTGATTAGATTTCCTATTACCAAAGTTCCAAGTGTTTGTGTCGCGGGTAAATAAATTTGCCCGTTTTATGCTGTGGGAGCGTGTGTCCGCGGTGGCCAGCTTCTAATCGGCCTAGAAGCTTAATCGCTGCCACGCACACCGAGTACTAGCATTGGACCACGTGTTCCGCGTTATCGTGTGCCAGTGCGAGACTCCGCACCTCCGAAGCCTTATAAAAGCTCTCGCAGACCCGCAAATGCTTTCGTAAAGTGCAAAGAAAGGAACGTTGTTTTTAAATAAATACATTTTATTTAACGCGCCTGTCCAGCACAAAGCAATGGGCCAGCAAACTATACACATTAGCCGACATAATTGTTGTTTTATTTTATACAATCAATCCTTTTCATGGCTAGGATTTATTTAATTTAATAGAACAATCAATCAATTATAATGTACATAAAGAAGCTAGCGAGCAGCATATTATTACGCTTACATAATTTGCGGTCACATCATGTTAACATACCCACGGCGATATGCTACCATTAGTCTTGATCAGTCGAGTGTTGTAATTGTAAAACAGTAATGTAAGTGAACGCGCGGAATCTCGGCCGGTGGCCGAGCCGCGAGTTCGCTTTACGCTGGTATTGAGTAGAGATAGAGTTTCGCTTATCATTCTAACGGAAGCCGCATTCTTAGCGCCCCGGGGCCTCCGCTCCCATTTATAAATTGCCAATCGCTGTCAGGAGCCCTCCCGTGATCTACTATCTGTACAATTAATTGGCCAGCACCGTGGTGGACCAAAAGGACGAGTTCCTTCTCGGCGCGATCGCAATAGGTTTGCACTGGAGTCCGATTCACTTTTTTCGATCCATCCGCCGATTGTTGTTGCGCCGGTTGTTACCATTGTTGCCTTGGCCACCGCCCATCATCCCTGGACCGCCACCACCACCACCACCGCCGCCGCCGTTGTTGTTCCATCGATCGTTGTTGTTGCGAAAGTTTTGCCCGATCCGATTGTTGTTGCGCATGTTGCGCATACTGTTGTTGTTCGGGTTGCCCTGTGTCCACGGTGGAATGTTGTTGCCGCCTCCACCGTGGTCCGGACCACCCTTGTGGTTTAGGTTGCCCATCGCGAGGAACTGTTCGAACGGCATTCTGGGCGCTATACCGAGCAGGCCCGGCGGTAGCGCATTCGATCCCGCTTCAGCGGGCATCGGTGGCCCGAACCGTGACGGATTGTTACCGCCCGGGGAACCGTTAATGTTCAGGAACGGGGGTGGTGGCCCGCCCGACATGGCGTTCGGAGGTGGGACGTTCAACAGAGGCTGTACGTTGATGGGCGGCGGAACGTGTACCGGAACCGCGATACCGCCGGCAAGGGTCGGCGGCGGCACGTTCGGTAGGAAGCTTGGCGGTGGCAGGTTCGGCACTACGGCCACCTCGCAGAACGCGACCGTGTGGTCGACGTACACGTTCAGGCAGGTCAGGATGTGCTGTAGCATGCTGTTGGTACCGAGGAACTTCATGAACTCGCTCAGCCGCTCCGTCGAGCGGTCCGAGCTGTGGTACTTTTTCATCTCCGTCGACAGGATGGCCAGCTGCTGGTTGACCATGATCTTGTGCTTCGTGCCCAGCTCCTTGTACCAGGCGGACTTTTGCAGGATCGTTTGCACGTCCATCTGGGTCGTCGGGGCACTGTTGGGGATCGGTGGCGGAAGGTTACCGAAGGGAGCAGCCCCGCCATCCGATTGCTGCTGCTGGGCCAATTGTTTGGCCTCGGCGTGCCGCTTCCGAGGATCAACTCGTGGGGCGCTTGGCACGGTTTGTGGTGGCATGGAAGAGTGTGGCGCAGGAGGAAGGGACGCCGGGTGCGACGGGACACCGTAGAGAGGGGAAGAAGTGGAACTCGCGTCGGGTGACTTGATACCTTCGGTGGAGTCTCCGTCGTCGTGGGAATCTTTCGCGTCCTCCTCGTCACTGTGCAGACCGAACAGCCGGCGCAGTCGCGGATCCCTCGTGCCCATGGGCCGTTGCATCGAGCGCCGGAGGGCTTGGAAGTTGGGCTTCGGTATGTCAACCACGTATACCTGTAAAAGGGATAATGGGACAGCGGGTCAGTTGAAGATTAACCAGCAATTCCGACAAGCCGGGTGCACCTACCTTGTACTGGATCGTAGCATGCGATCCGATCGAACCATCGATCTCCGTCGCCGGGACGTAGTTGCCCATCATGGGCTTGAACGGGAATCCCATGTTACGTGACCGCAACCCGTCGGCTCCGTACTCGCTCGACCCGTCGTCATTAAGGTCTAACGGAAGGGGCCGATCGGAGCGACCGTAAGCCAACCCACCCGAAACGGGAGAACGAGGACCATCGGGTGAGGAAACGTTATCCGAATCGTCCCGATCGTATATCGAAGGAGGTCCACTTGTTATTCGCCGTTTGTTGATCGACGATGGCGTCTTAGCTGCCGGCTTTGGCTTCGGTGTCGGAGCTGTGGCGATCGTTGTGGAACCGCTATCCAACGACATGGACGGTGTCCAAACCTCGTCGGCGTTGAGGTCGGTGTGAGTTGAACCATTTTCATCCTTCGTGGAAGCCGTGACCGGGGAACTTTCGGAGCGCTGTGGGGAAACTTTCTTGGCCGCGGACTTGTCGAGACTTCCGTAGAGTAGGAAATCCCCCAGGCCTTGGGCGTAATCGATCTTGGGCGGAACGAGTGGAGGCAACAGCATGCCGCTCTCCTCGTTCGCCGCCTGGACACGCTGCTTTTCGCCGTCCTCGTTCTCGCTCTCCTCATCTTCTTCGATGTTGATCTTGAGATGGTTTTCGTCATCGTCGTCATCGTCGTCTTCGTCTTCCGGCTCGTTGCTAATCAAACAGGCCGTGTCGGTTGCGTTCAGGTCGTCCTCGTCCAGATTGGAGTCTTTGATGTACTGGGAGTAGTCCACGGTCGGTGGTTTGATGAGAAGACTGGGCGGAATCAGCGGATTACTAGGGGCGCTGCTGTCCTCTGCTTGAGATTCGCTTTGCGATTCTGACCGATCGATTGGAGGAAGAATTCTCATGTCCACATCCTTGTTACCCCCACCGACATGCTCACTGGTGGCGGACTCGACCGGCGTAGGGGGTACTTCAAGCCCCGGAAGGATTCGCATATCGAGATCCTTCGCACCGGCCGTCCCCAATCCACGATCCAGCGAACTCCTGTCCCCTTCGCTACCCATGCCACCCGACGGGGCTTGCCCACCGGTATTGCGGAACTTCTTAACACTCATTGCCTTCACCTGCAGATCGTGAATCTGCGTTATGCTCAGGCCCAGATCGTTGAGCTGCGCCACCGTCAGTTGGCTGATTTCGTCCAACGTCCGAATGCCCATCTGCTCGAGATCGTTGATCTGAGTGGCCGTTATGACGCTCGTCAGGTGGTGCAAACTGAGCGGCTCACCGTCGTGCGCCTTCACGTCGTCCTCCTCGCGATCGGGCGTTCGCTCCTCTTCTTCCAGCCGCTCGCGCCATCGGGAATTCTTACTGCGGTGCTGCCTCGAATTGCCGGCCGCATGCGGTGAGCTCAAGGAATCCAGAAGGGAAGGTATCTTGACGTCGCCACCACCACCACCACCACCATCGCTAACTGGGTCCTGCCTGCCGTACCGTTCCAAGAGCTTCCGGTGGGTCGTGTTCAGGAGCCCGATCGCCGTCTCGCGGTTGATACGCTGAAAGTCGCCAAGAATCTCTTGCGGTGCCGTTTCCAGGTGCTTCAGCAGGATGATCCGCAGATCGTTCGTCAGCGGCTCGCCGTGGCTGAAGTGGCACTTTTCGCGCTCCTTGCACTTCATGCCCAGGTAGTAGTACTTGCACGGGAAGTCCTTGTGCATGTAGAGACACTTTTCCCGCTTCGCACAGCAGTCCATCAGATAGAACTTGCAGAGTTCCATCTTGCGCGGGCCCGTTGGGCGATATTTTTCGTCCTGAAAAATGGAGAGAACCAGAACCGTTAAGAAGGTCAGGCAATAAGTCCGAAAGTCAGTAGTTTTGTACGGCTGTGCGGCCGTTACTTACATCCGAATCGTCCCGCTTCCGCTTCCGATTGTCCCGACCCGCTTTGCTGCTCCTCTGTCTTCCCTGTTGCTTCTGCTGTTTCCGCTTGTTGCGATTGTATTCTCTTTCCCGTTCCCGTTCTCGATCCGCCACTCTCTGCTCCCGATCGCGTTCTCGATTCCGCTCCCGTTCTCGATCACGAGCCCGGTCCCGATCACCCCGACGTACCGACGATGAGCCGTCGGATGAATAGTGAGTGTCGGCTTCGGAGTCGGCGGACACCAATACTTCCGGTGGGCCTCCAGCCTGGGGGCTTCCTCCGCGCATATTGAGCATTTCGTACTCCAGGTCTAGTTCGCCCCGATCTTCCCCGTCCTGGTCACCGTCGTCAAGCCGTTGCTGTTTGCTGCTGGGTTGATGATCTCCTCCACCAGCACCACCACCGCCACCACCAGAACCGCCTCGTGACGATTTTTTACGCTTTCTCGACTTTCTACTGCCACCGCCACTACCAGCGTGGCCGCCACCGCCGGGCATATCTTCTTCATCGTTGTGACCGATCGCGGCCGACGGCATCGGTGGCTGCACGCCATCCTTCTTCAGTGCGTTCGCGATCGCACTCTCCACTTTTGCCCCCCAATCGTCTACAACCGGGCCCGGCTTGGAGCGGCCTTGGTTGGGCTTGGCGCTTGCCGGCGAATGGTGATCCCGGCCCGGCCCGTGAGAGGGGCCGGGCGATTGTAGTCTGTCCCCGCCTCGTCGATCATTGTCTTGTTGGCTGGGTTTCTCAACGTCATCTTTATAGTCACTGGGTGACGGTTGGGTCAGCGGCGGATCTATCGGCTGCACGTCATCGTCTTCGTCATCCTCAATTTCTCCGTCCTCTAGATCTTCGGGATCGCTCATGGTTCCGTTTGTGGTAACGAGTTTCGAGGAGTTCTATCAGCTTTGCACTACGCGCTTGATCGATCTACGCTATGGGATCTAGGAAATCGGAAAGAAAGACCGAAATGCGTCGCAAGGTCAGGTCAGGGCCAATGGATATAATGATAGTAAAATAATCTCATTCTTTCAAGCGCAATCATAAAGTACAGGAATCTCATATCGTTCGTTAGGGGGCAGGCATTTGCACGGTTTACGGAGCACAACCTCCGGACGGCCCACTTTCCGGTAGGCCTGCTGTTGCGTGTTGCGGAACGTAGGCATCATTGTTCCGGTGTGGACATAATATTTGCAACCGGTGGGGAACATCATATAATCATAGGGCACATTATTTGCTCATCCTGCGTCCGTGGTTCGTCGTCGACATACATACATTTCAAGATACTGCGCGGCTGAAAGAGGACGTTATGCTGCCGTATGTTACATTGTCTTGTTTGAGAGACGGGTGGAAATCATCACCATAAACCATTTCACGTATTTGTTTAGCATAACTTCCGTGACCCAAAGGGTGTAAATAATGCTTCGTTAGATACACTGTTAAGTTCAATTATTGTTTGTTCCTCAGGCCCCGTTTCAACATCGCCTTACCATCGACATTGAAACGCGCAGTAGGCGGCCCGAGCGAGAGGGAAACACAGGGCGGAGCGAGAGGCCCAATGCCTGCGGAGATGTGTTAGTGTGTTGAATGCAGGGGAAAATGAATGTGTCCGTTCGAAGTTCATCGCTCCCGCTTTGCGAGAGCATTCATTCGCATCGAAGCAGAATTCAGGCAGAACGGAGAGAATAATGTTAAATGAATGGGGAACAGGTGTCGAAAAGTTTGCCATTTGCATCGCATAATTTCTATCACTTTCAACACTTGGACTTTGGAACATCTGCTACAAAACGTTACCGAATTTCACTGGTCCCATTTTCTGCTACTCTTGTTGCTCTCCCTTCTCTTTGCCTTCGTGAATCTCGTTCTCTCATACAAACAAACTAAGCCACGCACACAAAGAAACCTCGCGCGCGCTCGTTCGTGTGCGTGCGACCGCTGGCCCCTTTTCTGAACAAAAATGGCTACTACGAGCTGAAATTATAAAGTTTCGACTGGGATCGGAACCTTTGATCCCACCGATCGCTCTCTCTCTCGCTCGCCCTTCTGGTGGGCACCGATGGTTTTACCTCTTTCCCGCACGTACGTACGTCGGTAACAAAGAATGCGATTTACCATTCGGGGAATTGTCATCGATTTGCGGAACGATCGATTTTCGACATCCTCTCTACCTGGGGACATACCTGGGTTAAACAATTTTGGTTAAATATGCACTTTGATCACCTTTGTTGAAACTTTTACGGCATGCAAAATTAATCTCCTTTTACTGTTCATGACCTCTATGGCTGACCTATCTCTCATTGAAGCAATGTGAAACGAAAAGATGCGATTCCACACAGCTGGCCAGGCGCTGCTGACGTCAATCCGGGCACGGGCAGATGGCTGTTCCGATGGCCCAGGTTGAGCGACAGCAGGCAAAGCAAACATTTGCCGCGGGGCGCTCCTTTCCATTTTCCTGCTAGCGCGCGGAGTCGGACATTTTTTCCGTTTTCATTTCACGTACCAACCAGGCAACCAACGCCCTAGGGAAAAACCTGTATCTCCTCCGTCGGGCACGCCTTTTAGGGAGACCTACTTGTAACGAACGACAGATTCCTGATACTACGCGTCGCGCGGTCCCGTTTTTTAATCGCTCGACTGAGATTAGCGAGTAGCAGGGACGACCCGGGAAGGGCTTCCCCGTTTCGTTGCAATATACCGTTTCGCTGGCTTTTCAACGCCCGTGTTTTTGACTTGTAGCACACTGAGATTTTTGGTTGCTGATTTTTAGCGCGGTCGCTTTGTTCCACGGGTTGCTGCCGGTGCCGCCGCCTTGTTGAGATGCTGAGTCGGTGGTTTCTCTGATCATTTGAACATGTTATTTCTCTTTTCATTGGTCATTTGATAAAATTGGCTCTATCAATTCTTTTTTGTTAATTAAATGGAAACAACGGGAAATCTACGACGACCGTCCGCTTGAATTTTTTTTGAAATTAAGAAGAACTTGTTGTTATTATCTTTATTTTAAGCCTGGCCTTTTTTTTCAGGCCAATTGCTGCTAACACGTTTGTGGGTTGACAGCAGACAGGAGATGGCGCCACTAGTTTTGCTAACAGAGACTGGGAACGCAGAGAGAGAGAGAACAGTTTCTCCCTCTCTCTCGTTTCGTGTTCGGGATTTTCCTACGGAGCGTAAATTCCATGCGGGAGTTCCCGGCCTCTTTTCTCTCTCGTTTCTCTGCGCGCTCTCTGGGTTTTTCGGGCGAGCGGTCCCGGTCTCTATTTTTCTGTGGGTTACTTACGAACGGGAAAGAGATAGCTGACGCTAGAGCGAGAAAAAGTTCATTTTCAGCGACAAAGTTCAACGAGCAAGCTTTAGAAATAGAGGTCGCTGGTTTGAGGGCTTTCAGCTGAGTCCTGAAAGTTTCGTGCTTTCTGTGATGCGAACGCAGCCCAAGTGCCGTTTCCGTTGCTGTTTGAAATTATTTGCCGCGAACGGAAGGAAGGAAGGATTTTCGCAGGATATGAATTGTTGGTGTAGTGTAAATAGTAAAACAGCGAACGAATAGAGCCGGAAAAAGAGGGAACGAGCATCTTGGTCGCTTTTTAAATTTTATTCATCGGATTCTGGATTTTTTATGTGATATATATTCCAATTTTAAAACGTGTAGAAATATCTTTCCTAGAAGGTTCTAGAAAATCCCAGAAAACATCTTTCTCCATTCGAAACTGCGTAGTTGATCCCGAGTTTTCGATGGCACCAATACTCATGGCTCAGCCCATATTCAGTATTTATCGGATTGTTTTCAAGCTGTAGTACCATTCAATCGAAAATAGGCTCTTTCAGTGAAAATCATCAAATAAAAAATAACCAGCAGGGTCTACTTACAAGCTATTGACCGACCTGACCAGTGGTTGGCCGGTACCCTGGAACCAGAGCGCAGCACCGTCATCGTTACATGACGCGCAAAAAACGCAAATCGTTCTATATTTATTCATTCGGAACGGATAATCTTCTTGTACCGGGATGGGCTACCGGAAACTCCCCGCTTTCAGTACCATATTTAATTCACTATACTTTCGCTCTATTGGTGTTGCCTTTCCTGCTTACACTGCCCGGTAAGTGGCCGCTGCTTGGCGCTGTTTGTTTTACTATCGAACGGGGCGACCGGATTGGCGACCTGCCCCGTTATTGAGCCGCGCTTTCGGCGAATTAATTATTTACCTTTTCCGTATCAATTTGCTCGTTATCGTGTCAGGGGTTTTGAATTCGTGGCCATTTGGCAACAGTGCGCCCGATGGATGACGGCGCCGTTTGATGATGAAGTCGAATTGTTTCGTTTGCCAAAGTCCCGCTCCACGCCACGTGCTTGTTTTTGCTCCCGAACATTCCGGATCCGTGGCCACGGTGGAGCGGTTTGGCGCGGCGCGACGATGACGTTTGCCTACACCCGAAAACATCGGTCGTGGGCGGCGGCAGCGGCCCGGGAACCGAAAATGGTGATCAAAAATAAAACACACAGCAAAAGAGGCGCACTCGCCCAAAACATGCTGTAAAAAGTGTGGAAAGCCAAAAGCCAAAGCGGATACAAAACCACAAATGAAAGCCACTCTCGCGCCCTGGCTTCGTTGCGCTCGAGTGGCGCACAATGTTTACGACCGGCGGAGAAAGCGATTCAAGGAACGGTTTATGATTCCTATCTGTTTATACTCCCCGGCGTCAGCGACGGTCTGTTTGCGGCCGAGTCAACGCGCGCGGTACCGGATCCTAGTGTAAAGGATTGGACGGACGGACGATTTACGAGGGATTTTCTCCGCTTTTTATCGTCATCGAGATTTTCGGCGATAGCTCTCGGTGCACGATTTGGATGGAAGAAAACGCCGCCATCGGGACGCACGGCAAACGATCATCCCGCCTGCGGAAAGCCAGTGCGCCATCGGTATCTTTTAAATATAAAGCGTTATTTAACACTGGAGTCAAATTGGCAGGACCCTTAGCCTCGCACGTTCCGGTGGCGGCCCAAAGGGGGCCAGTTAGATAATCGAAAGTCACCGGCGGGTCAACCGATTCCCCCGGATGTAGCCCCCGGTGCTCTGTGCCCGCCCGGCTAGGCTCCGACCCGGTGTCGTCTCCGATGGGGATAAAGTGTTCAATTGAAAATGATTATGCTTTTATGGGGTTGAAATTTAACACTACATCAACCTGTTATCGATAAAGCGGCCATATGGGAAAGCCCCACCTTTGGGCAGGAGGAAGGTTCACCGGAAACGTCACGGAGGGTCGGGTGACTTATGCAACACTTGCCGTAATCTTCCCTAGAAAAGTATCGCCAATTGTTGACAGAACCGGGCCTAGGCAGTACGGGGACCTACCTCTGTTGAGGATGCAAAAGAATGGGTTCTACACAAATTTCTGGTACTCGGGCCACTTGGTCCTTTGATTCCTACACGCAGCATACTAAGGGCTAAGGGAAGCCTCGGATCAGCATCACCGGCCGATTTCCTTTGAATTCTTCCTTTGAAACTGCACTTGTTTTCAAAGAATGCTTTACCCAGAAACGAATAAGTGATGTTCGTTGGAATTGTTCGAAATAAATTGAAAAGAAGGGCGAAGGTTTGGTTAGCGTTATCGGCTTTATTGAACAAAGTGTCAGCAATTGGCGTTGATTTACTTTATCTATTAGAACGGCCCGAAAACGCCACCACGGCTTGCCGCTGAAAACAGGGTCAATTCAGTTCCGGTGCGTAGACGATGGCGTAACTAGCACTCAGGATTCAGGATACAAACGTACGCGCATTTTTCAGCCGAACAAATTGCAATAAAACCCCCGTCGGGCGGTTCAGTGCGCGGAGTGACAGATGCCAAAGTTGGACCGTTTTTTTCCATTAGCCCAACCGCAAACCCGCCACCGGCTGCAGCGCAACTTTATCGCGTTCGCGTTGGATAAATGATGAAATGATTAGCCTTTCGGAGCGCCCCGAACAGAGAGTGGATGAACAACGGATCACGGAGTGGAGATAAGTTAACGTCAGAGGCCCCGTGGCCGGCCGGGTTTGCAAAATCCGGCCCCAGTCCTGGGAATCCGGGTGATGAATCGCACCCGTGTGGTGCGTCCTCCAGCGCCATATGCCACCGTCGCCGCCATCGGCCGGAAATTTATCGCTCAAATTTTGTTTACACCGACCGATGACTATCGGCGACGCACACGGCGCGATATTGAGTATGCCACAAAATGGTGGCCCGGTCGGTGAGTTGGGAAAGTTCCATAGTTTTTTATCTTCCCTTTTTTGTTTGGGGCCACTTCTTCCTCGCTGTCCCGGGGCCCACCGGAAGCACCGCACGGAAAACACGTGTTTGCCATCCGATTGCTTGTTGGGCCGCGGCAGGGTGGCAAATATTTCTTATCCTCACGTTGCCACGTGCACGCCGCCACCGGATTGGGCCGGATTGGAAAAACGCATGGCAATCCACGTCCACCGGGATCCACCGGAATGTGAGGGCAGCAGTTGGGGCCCAAATAAAGCAAAGTTTGGCCGCTTATTAAACGGGCAGAACCCGCATCCCACGCTGGCGGCACCGGCGATGGCCGGCAATTTAGTGCAGTTCCTGGTTTCGGAGGCTTTCCCGGGAAATAAATTTATCTTCCACCGCCGGGCCGAAGGGTTCGGACGAACCCCACGGACCACGGCACCCCTTTCGGTCGAGGGTGTCTTTTCGGGTCGGCAGCCACGGCCGAGTGCCCGGTTTTGGGCGAGAAGGAAGGAATAAATATTTACTTTCGCCACTTGCGTCCTGGTGCGGGCTTTTTTGGGAAGGGCTGAGGCGAACCCCCGGGAAGCGTAGACCACCCTGATTAGTTTGTGTGCTTCCCCGGAAACTTCCCCGGGTGGCGGCCACGAGTGGGACAGAAGTTTCGCGACGCACCTTCGGGCCGGTCCGGGAATCCCAAAGCAGGATTCGGTCTCGGTCCCGGTACGGACGGACTCAAAACCCGGTCGGCCCGGTGACAGACGGCCTCACCGTGTGCGCCGGTTCCGAACCGGAAGTGACGGAGTGAAATTAGAGAAAGAAAACCATAACTTTCGGCAAAGCGGATCCCTAACAACAACAACACCGAGGACGTCGACGGCCGCACCGGTCCGTACTTTACGCTCATTATTTGCAGAGACACCACCACAACAGGAGCGGTGGGTCCTCTCACGCCAGGTCTTCGGCATCGGTCGGTGCGCTGGAAGGATGATTGTTTTTCCGGCGCAGTTTTCACGGGGTGGCGCGAAACTTTTTGGCTCACCAACTAAACCGGGCGAACCTCTCCGACAGGACGCCTTCATTTCCGGATTAGCGGCAGCGGGAGGTGGAGTGCCACCGCATTAAACAACTGGCACACGGGGACAACTGGAACTGGGCAAGGCCAATCAACCCGGGAACCCGCTCTCGATTGTGAGGTTGAGTGATGGGTGGGAAATGGCCGCCAGTGCCCGGGATGCCATTTCACTGCCAATCTTTACACCTGCCAAGTGCACCGGTGGCCTCCGGGGAGTGAGAAAACGATTTCCGTCCATTCGTCGTGGCAAATGAATTACTTTTCGATTTTCTCGCTCACTTCCCGGGCAGTTCCAGAGAAATCCTCCAGTAATTAGCTCATCACGCTCAGGTGCGCTGGACTCTGGCATCGTTGACCGCGGGTTTGGCACGTGTAAACCGGGAACAGATTCCAAGAACGGTGACGGGCGGACTGTCAAAAGTGACGGCTTTCAAACGGCCGTCAAGAATTGGAAAGAATTTCATTTACGCTATTTTTATTTATCGCCACAAACACTGGCGTCTTTTGGACGCGGGATCCGCCTGCGAACCAAACAGCTGTTTCAGAATTTGGCACTGACGTAACGTAAATTTAATTTTCCGGCCCGACCCGGCCCTGTCATCCGCTCGCTTTTTACAATGCTCCCCTCCCCATCGACGAACCGACACTCAGCGGCTGACCTCTCGACGGATCGCGAGTTCGCTGCGACATCTCCGACTGGCGTTGCTGATAACAAACGGACACACACGGAGAGGGAAGTGAAAGGAAAATGGTTCCAACACCCAGCGGATCCCGCTTTTCTAAGAACTGCCACTCTCGGGCCGCCTGGGCCTCCCCGGAGCCAAGTGGTCCGGAAACACACTCTGTGAAAGAAGTGTGCGTGAAAAGGCGAAGCGGAAGCGAGACCGGGTGCCTCGCACCAATCGGCGAATCGATAAATCTCAATCAAATGGAATTCAATTTAGTTTAATTCAATACAATCCGTGGGGTTCCGCTCGGTTCCTTTGGTTCTCGGTCTCTTATCGGCAGGAGAGCGCATGGGGCGCGCTGGGCACCGGACACGGACGTTGCCGATTATCGGCCACACACTTCCGCCTCGGCGCGGCCGCCATCTTGACGACGCTCCATCCGGGACCGGGGCCGTTACACAAATTTCCATCGCCCTCGTCGCCCGATCATCATCACCGCCGGGTTGGCTTTGTCCGGGCCGGCCGGGTGTTAAGTCACTTGTTTTGGCTGGTTCACTCTGCCGTTGAGGTGGAACACCCCTACGAAATTCGATCGGTCCCGCAGCCGCAGGATGCTTCGAGCAAAGAACGGATTCGTCGGAAAAGGTGTGTCGCTGCGTGGGCTTTTTTCCAAGAGTTCCAAGTATTCCGCCCCCGAAACAATAATGAGCCTGTTCAATATGTGTTTAGTGCGTTTGGTTTTGATTTTTATGAATTTTAACGAGCACGATTTCTGGGAACTGAGATTCTCGGTTAGTTGTGTGTTGCTGGATGGGACCGGACGAATGAGAGTTTCTCTTTAAAACTGGAGGCCTCTTATTGGCCTCTTATTTATATTTTGGACGCTTCGTCAACGTTCGCGAAAGTGTTTAACTG